>NC_069144.1:18160903-18208403 GCF_943734635.1 Anopheles cruzii
AAGAGCGGAAGATTCCATGCGGACTTCACAGGAACTCCAAGTGGCTCTGGAAGGTTCTTCGTGGAACTCACTCACCGGACCGCGGACCATAAGCTTCACTTTACTCTCTGGATGCTTGGGCGTGCGCTGCACGGACAACTGTTGCAAAGTCGCTGCTCAGTCCGAAGTCAGCCAGCCGGACTCTCTTTCCAAGAGATTATTGTTCCAAGTCTTCTTTTCCCATTTCTATGTCCGTTCTCACTTCGCCGTTCATAGCAATAGTAGATAGCGCGTTGCTCATCCATGCATCCCATTTGATGTTAAGTAGCTGCTCGTCTAAAGCTCGTCCTAGAGTCGCCTAGAGTTGCCTAGAGTCACTAGCGCATCCACCACTAGTTCTTTCTGCTCGAGCTCCCGAGTAGCGTGTTGGTTTTTGTGGACTCCCAGCCTGTACTCCTGTAGTCTGGCCGATAATTCTCGCTAGTGACCACCACCACCACCACACACGATAGATGCCAATACACGTTATTGTGCTCTAAACTTTACACTAAATACAAAAAATGCGACTGGTCGAGTGGTTCTTCTACTTGCCATTATGTCTTGACTGTCAACCGGGCGCGCCGCGAGTCGAGCACCGTCACACTACCGATGATGTGGCGGAGCTTGCGACGGTTATTGAGAGCAGGACACTGAACAAAAACACAGACCCACACACACACACACATAAACGTGCAAATCCCTTTCTATTTCTACACCACTGTTCACTCTCTCTCTTTATCGCTCGTGATCCCTCTCTCTCTCTGTTTTCTTCTGCGACTGTCTCTAGCTGCCTTGCTGTGATCCTTCCCCCGTTTCCCGATTGTGTCTCCCGCCTGTTGTTATGCCCACCGCCCCCCCGGAACGGACCCTGCCCTATCTAGGAATTCTAGACCAAACACGAGTTTGCACACAGGAACGGTGCTGTGGCCGATTGTGGCGGTTGAAAGCGCACATCCGTTTTAGCACATAATCTCTTCCGCGCGACACTCAAACACACACAGACAGATACACACGGACAACCCTGTTTGATCGCGGACCTTTCTTTTCTGCGAAGCTCCACTGTGAATGTTCCGTTTCCTGTTGTTTCGTTGTCCTTTGTTGTGCCCACAAAACTCGTAGCTCGGATTTGGTCCCACATCCCCGTATATTGGTGTTCCCGCCTTGTACTGTGTCAGTATTGTCCGCGTTTGGTAGTGTGCAAGTTGTCGGACTTTCTGTGTTTCTTCCATTGTGCATTGTGGTGCCGCAAGCGCGACCTAGTGTCCGGCACAGAGACCTTCTTTCCATTTTCTTCTTCTTGGTGCTTGCTTTCTGCATAACTTCAAAATCCAAACTCGGCGTGGCCGACGACCGTTGGGTTTTCCGGTTTCCGGTGGACGTTGTCTCTGTTACGTTGTGGGTGTCCTCGTTTTGTGTTCTACTGCGCGCCGGTGTCTTGCCATGTTGCGTGTTGCGTTGTGATGTGGGCAATGTTTCTGTCGCCGTCGTCGTCGTCGCCTTCGTGGCGTGCTCTGCCCTCTGTGTCTTGGTGTGTGCTTATTGATTATTTTCCCATAGATGTTAAACCTAATGTGTGTATGTGTGTGTATGTATTTCCTTTCCATTTTCTTCGAAATTTACCCTTCTTCGACCATCGCTGACTTGTGTGTCTTGTGGTGGCGGCCAGAAGAGCTTCCAACAGGAAGCTCGTCCAACTCGCCCCCAACCAACCAAAAACAGGCGGTCATAACCATTTCGCTGCCTCACTACCACTCGGGTTTATTGACAAAGTTCAATACTTTTTGGCTAATTCTCGATCCTTGTGGCTGTTTGGTGACTCGTGTATGTCTTCGTGTGTTTTCCTGTGGAACACGCTTCTGAAAACTTCAACCCATTTCGTCGACCACTGTCCCCCCTTTAGTTTCCCGCTACCTACCGCTCTCTCTCTCTCTCTGTCTGTCTCTCTTTCTAAAAAAAACTCCCTTACCACGCTATCTCTTTCTATCTTCTACGCGGGGAGCCAGCAAGCGGTTGGGCCCTCCCCGCGTGCTGTGTGTGTTGTTCAATTGCCTTTCTCAATTTCGCTTTCGAGACCGTAAGCTTGAAAACTTCCAACTTCCTTATATATATTACAAATTAGGCACAGTTCCAAATTCTACCAGACATAATGGTAAGAAGCGGCCTATATCGCCAGAGCAGGTCCTAAGAATGTTTAATACAACCAGTTCGTCTTCTTCAGTTCCTACTAGTTATCATAGTAACGGTACACGTGACCGTGGCCGCCGAAGTCCCGCCAGCAGTCCGCCTTCCACCACCCATCAAGTAAGTATTCCGTCGCGGTCTTCACTTTGATGTAGTAATTGACATCAACGTTTATAACGTATACGTAACACGTATATTTGTTCTGTTGTTCATCAGCTTTGGCTATGGTTTATGGTTGGATTATAGAACACAATTCATTAAAGTAAATGAGTACATCGCTGAATGTTTAAATAAAATTATTTATTCCAACATTGTTATTTGTTCAGTACCATATGGTACTTACAACGTTTCATTATTTTAATGCAAGCTAAACAGTTGGGACTTGTATCATTTATCTTGTATCTGCTCGACGTTATCAGAAGCCCTAAAATGTCTCTTTTGTATGGATTTAATGAACATTGGGCAAAGAGATTAAAACAACAAAACATTCAAAAATGTTGCTAGATGATGGTCGGTTGATTTTGGTCATAATATTACGACTAAATAATTATCTCCAACTTAAAGATGGGCGAGGTCAGTCGAAAGGATAAAAACTTGGCACTAGGCAACTCTCGAAGAAATTCATTAAACAATTATAAACTGATTGAATAATGTAAAAAATAATCAGTCGAAAAAGTTTTTAAAATAAATTGAAATTGCTATTGGTTATTACTGAAAACTTATTCTCAAAAATAACGAAGTTTGTTGCTACAATTGTGCAACAATGGATTACGGTTATTAAAATTTAACATAAGTTCAAGTTCGAATAACCAATTCTTTTGCTCTATGTTTCTTTTCCCGCTCTCGCTCTATTTTATGTCAGATTTATCGCGATCGCGACCGAGATCGCAGCATAGCAAACATCCATCAGCTAACGACCCGAACCGTGAACATGTCACGTGATCAGCAAACCGACAGCAGTCACGGGTTCGGGATTTGCGTCAAGGGTGGTAAAGATTCTGGTAAGTACCCCCGCAGAAGAAGCAGGAAGAAGACGGAGGAGGCAGTCGGTTACGATGTTCGTGTGATGCCCACTAATGGCATAACAAGCCACACAACGTCACCGTATGGTGGCCAGCCATGTTCTCCGGGCTCTGTTTGGCTCGGTGCCATCCTGGTCTCGGGGCCTTGCCACCTTGTGACCTACCTATACGCGACGACGTCTGCCAGCTGACGTTTCGCCTGGTTGATCTAATTTCAATTTCACTGCATCAAAACCGGGGAACGGCGCACCAGAAACAGAAGAAAAAACAACGGAATGTGTGAAAATGATTGACATTTTAACAAACCTTTTTCTGACACCGAGCCAATCGCGCCGGGGCGAAAAAAGTGCCCTGTGTAGTGTCGAGCAAGCGATAGAGACGGGAAAAAATGGACTAAATTCTATCGGGCTAAAAACGGAAAAAGAGAGATGGATTTATCGGCAAAAGGGTCTTATTCTGCAAACTTCATTCTAAAAGATAACACGTCCCATCCCGTTTTGCGACGTCTCCATTCTAGAACGGGGCCACTATCTCGAATCTTGGGCCTAGGCAATTAAACTTCCTTTCCGAGGGACTAAATAATTTGTCACATTTGCCCAAGTGTCACCCAAGGTGGGGGACCGTATTTCAACAGGTGTACAGGTTCTCGGTGTAAAAGACCGCAAGCGGAGTAAAGTCCAGCAGCGGTCGGAATAAATAATTGCACACTCGGTGGGCCAAGTTGTTTTTGAAAGCGACCGGCATTTGGTGGCCGCAAGTCCGACAATCCAGTTTCGGCCAGCGCAATGTGGTCCGCCGAGAACCGGTGAATCAATAATCGGTGACAGACAAAATGGTTCCAGTCACGAAACCACCCCCGGAGACCGCGTTGGCCCGCAGCGCCCGGACAGTGTTTCGAGGATACTCTCGGCCCGTGCCCAAAAAAGGAAGAACGACAGATTGTAGTTGAACCGGAGTAGTAATTTCGTTTCGGTTTTAAGGTAGATTCTATGCTCCGATTCGATGGGGAAGAACCGCCCCGAACAGGATTTGTCGTCGTCGGAAAATGCGTATAATTATTCTGACCACCGAATACATCTTCTTGCGCTTTTCCGCGCTCCCAACAATTGCAATTGTATTTTCTGCTCGAGCCGCCCGATGGCTGCCGAGGGCGCCCCACAATGGTCGGAAAATTAGTTTCCTCTCCCCGCCCAAGATCGCCCAACGCTTTTTTACTTTAGCTCCTTCTGGTGGAGGATTTAAATTCGCGTCGTCCGCGCCTGGAAACCAGAAACCACACCGGCCCAGCTTGCAACGAAATCGAAAAAACCCGGAAAAATTGGCTATTGGATTGCAGCCGTTTTCCTCTCGCGCACTCTCACTGCGTCGGCTCACCGTCGTTTCAAGCCACGGACACCCCGGTGTGCTTCTGGCTACTCATAAAACATCGTTCTCTTCTTCGTGTGCTTCGCAGGAGTTGGTGTTTACATTTCAAGAATCGAGGAAGGTTCGGTCGCTGAACGTGCTGGACTGCGGCCTGGTGACACGATACTCGAGGTGAACGGTACGCCGTTCACCTCCATCAACCACGAAGAAGCGCTTAAGGTAAGGCTCTGCACGGGACTCTGTGGGTTGGCTTTCCTGCGACGGGGGGCCCTTGAAGTAGGGAAGATGTTGGGGGGTGCCCAAATAAGCATTCAGTCAGCGTCAGCTCAGGACATTGATTGGATTTTAAACCTCCGCCACACATTGGCAAAGCTCGCCCGCGCTCTATCTCTCTCTCTCTCTCGCGCGCGGAACATCATCATCGCGTTTCGATTTCGCGATCGGCAAATGGCATGCGCGCTTTGGCCTCCTCTTTTCGTCCATTTCCACATTCAATTGTCAAATGTGTTTGCAAATGTTCCCGCTGGCGAAATATAATATCGGAAGAGAGAACGGAGCACCAAAGAAAAGAGGTTCGGTCCGTGCGCCATATGCCACCATCATCATGTCAAGACTAAAACCCTCCCAAAAAAAACATCAGATCCCATAAAAAATGGCAGGCCCGAAAAGCGATGGAATTACACACTATTTTAAGATGAAAAAAAGATTGGCAATAGAAAGAAGAACACCTCTTTCGCTGTCCGTCTGTCTCTCTCCCTGTCTATGGTCTGTCACTGTCTTTCACTGCCATCCCCTATTACTGTCTGCCGCCTGCTGCTGCCTCAAGCTTACGCCATCATCATCACCGAATAGTGAATGTACCGCTAGAGGCTATAGGGAGCATTTTTAGGCAGCCATTTTTAAGTGTGTTTCTCTTCCGATTAGTGCATTCATTAGATGTTATTTCACTTGCAACAATACTTTCTTCATAGAACTAGTATATAGTGTCCCGTCCCGTCGACCAATAAGTAGTTAAGCTAGCCTAACGGACGTGAGGAACATGATTTCACGACTTTTGATTCAAAGAATCTTCGAACCAATCTGCCTGAGAGGGTAATAACAATCCGCGATAAGCTACAGTCAGCGATGCAACGAGAAGAATGTCATCAAAAATTGTCATGTAAAATCGCGGACATTCCCAAGCCACTCCAGCGGACAGCTAACTTAGGCACTTTGAACGTTCAAGCATCTGTAAATGATTGGCACACTTTCCTGCAAAAAGAATAAGTACGTCAAGCGGTAGCTCTGTTGAACGCCATAGAGGCACCTTTTAATCAAAATGACATCTTTTTCTAGTCTCGTCTTTTCACGATCAGCACATTTAATTAATCGATCTGAAATCGATAGAGCAGTCTGTTTGGAATGCTCGTAAAATTCTTTCCACAAACCAAACAACAAACAATATTAACAGATTTTCTTTCAACCAAAAATCTCTTACGAAAAAGGTGCAAACATAAAATTAAACCTCAGCGTGAAGATGACTAAACGAAAGGAAATTTATGATTCCATTCGTTTGGATAAAAACCAGATTAATAAAAATTGGTCGGATTAGTAGCGAGAATCAGTATCACCTGTTAATAAACCAAAACATGCACGAAAAGGTGACTTGCTAACTAAGAAAAATGCAGCTTAACTAGTTATTGGCTCCACCTGGGGCTGTCTGGCAACAAACCTGAGCTACTTTTTCGCGAAGCCGTGCTACTAATTATTCGCCCACTAAAAATTCGTAACTCCATCTTCCCGGTTGCTGTCACCGAAATGTGATCCGCCTCGGCTTTGTTGGCATAACCGCAAAGCCTGCCCACCACCAACAGGGATCCCTCTTTTCGCCCCCTCTTCGTAGCGGATTATGCCCCCTTTGCAACGGGGCGTCAAAGATACACACCGAGCCGAAGCCGAGTGGCCGGCCGGCCGGCCCGGTGTAGCAAAACTGATGGCCGAACCCTAAAAAGCCGCTGCAGAAAGCAGAGCTGAAGCACGACGTGTTGCGGTGTGAAAAATGAGCCCCAACCAGGGCTGGCTGGCAGAGGGTGGCTGGTGTTGGACACCGCCGCCGTGATTGTCGTCGAAATGCAAAGAAAATCCCTGGCCGGAAAGAGAGTAAACAAAGCGTAAATGGTGACCCGGGTCTTGGGATGCGCCTCGTGCCGCGGGTGTCCGGACTGTGGTGTCCTACCGATAACCGGGCGAAGCAGTAGTAGTGGGCAGTCGCCCGTATAAATTACAACTTTCTCAGCCCTCCAAGACGCGGCCGGCTTGGGCTAACGAATTATCGCACGGATGAAAAAGAAAAGCAAAAACGAGAGAAAGAGAGAGAGAGGAAGAAAATATACTGAGGTCACGTGGCGTGATGAAATTGGACGCGCCATACCCGCGTCCTCCGGTCCGGCCGGTGGTGGTCAAAGTTTGAAATATAAAACGATGCGGCCGGCAGGATATGAAATTCAAATGAGTGCCCCAGCGTTGCGTCACACCACCGCATGTTGTACGGTGGCTAATACGGAATGTGGTCGGTTTGGCCTCGCCTGCATCTGCAGAGAGCGTGGCCCGGTGGTCAGCGCCTGTGTACGGCTTCACGGTGGCACCGTAAAACTTTGCTAATCGACACCAGACACTGGTGTGGCCGGGCCCGGTCCAAGGATATACTAGTGATGGTGAAGTGTTTTCTTTCCCTTTACGTGGCGGAATCGCTTTTGCGGATTTGCGGACGCCCGGGCCAGATATTAACATAATTATCACGCCGCGCGCGCCGACGCGGACAACAATATTGATGCTTGACCCGTGGTCCGGTCGGTCGGTCGACCGACCGGTGGTGTGTGCTAATGGGCGGTGGGATTTAATTTCTCACTTCAATCATAGTTTTGCCGTTGGCCGTTGGGTAGTTCCGTTCCGGATGAGTCACTTGTGCCGCGATGTGCTCTGGCGTTGGTGGGAATTTATTTAAATTTATCACCGCACGATGGAGACGCATGGTACGCCGTGACTTGCCGGTGGAGCACCAGGCGTCTCCATCGGGCGACGATGGGACATTCGATGGAGGCGCCTGGTCATTCATTTATTTGCCAGAAAGCTGCCGCCTAGTCTAGTCAACTACTTTGCCTCTTTCTGCAGAGTGGTACAGCCATTCCGGCCTTTTTTTAATTCTCCTAAGCCTTTATTGAAGCCATTCTTGTTCACTTTTTTAATCTAGAAAATAATTTACACTCTCTGAAGGGCAAACCTGAATAATTATCCAGCGAGCAAGCTGTTTGACCGTTACTTTAATTAACCTTTGACACGGTGCACCAGCATGTTGAAAAGGATTCTGCAAAATGCAGATTCTGATTGTTACAAAAGATCCATAATCTGATCTGCTAGCCAACGAACGTACTACAACTAGACTCTACTGCTAACTACCAAACTTAATCACTCGACCGGGAAACTATCGCTCAAAAACGAACTAACCGCTCGTACACGGAGAGTTTGTGCGCGCTTCGCGGGTAACGAAGTGTCAACAACTTTCCGACGGCCGGCGCTCTGCCAACGTGTCGTTTTAAATTGATGCACGCAAATGGACTGTTCCTGTCGCCGCACCACATGCCATGGCGCGTCCGCGACCGACCGGCCTTACCGGAGGTTCTCGGAAATGGAACGTGATGTACGGCTCGACGCGGATTGCGCGCTTCCCGCTACTTACATTGTACTTTCCAACGCCGCATGTACGGTGCACGGTGCATTAATTCAAAGTGCTTCACGTAACGAGAGGAAAAACCGGCTAGTGGCTAGTTCCCGGCGGGAATGATACATGTGTAGCCCGCCGTCTTCGCGCCCTCATCGCCATGCTTCGCTTGCTGTGCTGCGCTTTTGCTTTCCCGACCCGTATTCGTTCTCTTCGCGCGAGCTGCGTGTCCTGAGCTTAGCGTGTCGTGCTACAAACCCCTCTTCTAGTTCCTTACCCATCTAGATATCTTCTCTCTTTCTCTCTCTCTCTCTCTCTCTTTCTTTCTTTCTTTCTCTTTCCCTCGATCCTCCCTCTCTCTCTCTCTCTCTCTTTCCTATTGCCATACTTTTTTTCTCACCAACCCAGCGATGTGTGCAGATCCTGAAATCGTCGAGGCAAATCAGTATGACCGTACGGGCGCCACCGTCGGCCGCCGCCTCGATGATCAACTCGGCTGCCCCGCTGCACGGTTTCGGACCGCCCCCGGACCCCCGGGTGGCCGGGAGCCGCGTGGCCGGCGATCTCGTGCCGCCGCCGCCCGGCATCTATCCGCCGCCGCCGAACCGCCAAACCTGCTCCTGGATGGACCGCCAAGGACGGCCCGCCTCGCCACCGTACGAGTACGGTGGCCGACGACCTGAACGACGTGATAGGTGAGGATGATAATTTGTCTTAATTAGAAATCGATACCTCCCGATGCTGAGTTTCGTCCACGTTTTACCACACGAGCATCCATTTTCACTTCGTCTCCGGGCGAAAGGAAACCAAAAAATCCTGCTCTACATTATTGAACACGAACAGTGTACGGTGTCATTGTTAGTTTTCGATCTCGCTTCCCCATTATTAATTATGCTTATTAACAACGTGAGGTGGGAAAAAACGTGTGAAAAGTTTTCCTTTTCGATTCAGGGAACAGAGCTGTGTAAGTAATTCATAATCGGCAGCGAAAATGTGAAAGAAGGAATATAAAAAAAAAATTTTAATATAAAAACTATGATTAGATCAACAAAACTTTAAGCTCAAGCTTTACATTAAAACACTGTTAGGATATTTTGCAAACTTTAATTCGGTGCTATTCCAATCCTGTTTCGCGTCGATTATCTATGACATTAGAAATTTTCGTTAATTACGATAATGAATACGAAGACTGTAAAACGAAAACGACGACTATAGTGACTTGATGAAATTCTTGATGAAAAGCACCAAAAGCATGGTCGTTTTATGGAAAATTGGAATCGAATGGAACTTTAAGCAAAATTGAATCACTTAGAGCTCTCGTTGCGATGGTTCTAATAGGGCAGTGCTACCACCGTGCCTCTTTTGTGTTTTTACAGCAAGAAATCTTTCGCGGAACTACGCCGAGAGACCCATTAAGCTACCAATGCATAAGATTTGTCGATAGTTTTTCTCGCTTTCCTTCAAATAATGCCCCTCATTATGAACGTTTTTCCACGCGCCGATTTTTCCGCACGAACCCCTTTTTAGCGCTCCGGCAAATTATTCAACGGAGCAACAATTTTCTATTCACCCTGCGTGGCTTTCCCTCGTTTCTTCCACCGCAGCGTTGCACCGTTGTGCAATGGCCGCTACAGAAAAAAAACTCAAACCCAAAGGAACGGAAAAGAAATTGAAATTTATTGCACCATCTTTTACTGCCATTTCTTTCTCCCCGACACGACACCGGCATGCATTCCTGTTCCCGGCCGGGGGTGTGAATTTCCCGTGGTGATCGTAAAAAAACCGCTGGATGCGCGCACACACACACAACCGGGCGAGGGCAGAGTGCGAAGAGTCGACCTACTGATAGAGCCCGGTCAGTCGCTAGGGCTGATGATACGGGGCGGCGTCGAGTACGGGTTAGGAATTTTTATTACCGGTGTCGACAAGGACAGCGTTGCCGATCGGGCAGGACTGATGGTAGGTGGTGGTGGTGAGCCCGCCGAGCAGACCGAGGACAGTAGCGCCTGACACGGCCCGAATACGCTCTCTTCCAGGTCGGCGATCAAATCCTAGAGGTGAATGGTCAATCATTCATGGAGGTTACCCATGACGAGGCTGTTAGTCAATTTAAGTTCCACAAACGAATGTCGCTGCTGGTTCGTGACGTCGGGAAAGTGCCACACTCGTGTACCACCGTTGAACCGGAACCGTGGGACGCCTACAGCCCGACCGGCGTGAGGTAGGTTTTCGCACTCCGCTCCGAGCCACTCTACGGCCAGCAGCTTCAACATCCCCGTCTTCTCTCTTCGCAGGACGCGAAGGAAGTGCCCGGTGTCGGCGATGGTTGAAGAGAAAGCCAGATCCTTATTACCTCGTCATCATTTTGCTAACCTATCATATTATATAGCGGAATATGGTGCTAGAGGAATGACCATAGAGGCCTTCGTATCTGTTTTATTAGAAATGTTAGATACACCCGAGAAGGTACGCAACCTGACCTGGCCCGTTGGTTTGCCCTGTTTAGGCTAACTTTCTCACCGTTTTTCCTCCCGATTCTATTGCCCCCGCCGACGCACAGCATACGTTAGTGACGGAGATACGGGAATTAATTTTTCCTGAGGACAGAACGCGGTACGACGAACTTGTATATAGGAGAGGTAGAGACGTCTACGGTGATCCACTAGATAGGCATAGGGTAAGTACGCACTATCGTTACTATATGGTTTATTCATACCAGATTTTATTGTGTGGTGTACTACTAAGTTTCTCAAATGCTCACATTCAAGTTTTGAACATTTTTCGCTTGTCGTTGTCAAATAAACGCCATTGTGTGTGATTATGTTGATTTGGTGGGATCAACTGGGTAGTATCTATTAAAAACAGCTTGAGACCGACAGACTTCCCCCGATCTTGTGTTCCACGATTTAATTATTCGTAAAATATATGAAACTTAGTGGTACACCGAGTGCATACTCTCGAAATGTGTTCCCCTCTCAACGACGTCATCTTGTTAAGCGATCTGCTAACACACATCACCCTCTTTTGGTGCCACCCGTTTTACTCTTCACAGAGAAAAGGAGATCATTTACCTCATACGCACGATATACCGGTAAGTCAGTGAGCCCATTTCATGTCAATTCACCTTAGCAAGTCAAACCTTTTCTTTACTTTCAATTTACTTCATCCTCTTTCGAGTTCGATTTCGAGCGCGCGCTGAACCACTGAACCATATGTTGTGCTGTTTCACTAATTATGCGATTGTACGAAATTGCTTTTGGAAACATTAACAAACAAACGAAACGTCACACACGCACACACGAGCACACTCTCGGCTCACAATCTGCCGCCGCCCGCCCGCTCTCTATCGCTACTAGTTAGCCCTCGGAACGGAAGCCACAGGCCAGCCTGTCACACTCTGTTGCTGTCACACTCTGTAATTGCTGAAACAGTCAACATCTGCCCTTTGGCCGCAGTATCAAAACAAACACACGCGTATGCCGCTTCCTCCTTAAATACACAAACTGACCCACACACACACCCACACACAAACGCACAGATCACATTCACTCACTGTTCACCTTTGTTTAAGGGCATCAGCCTCGTGTCCTGGTTTGAAACGGCTTTCTTTCTCTCTCTCTCTCTCTTTCTCTTTCTCTGTCACTCACTCACTCTCTGTATTGCCATTAGTTTTCTTGCTCCCTCTAAGCGTGGACAGTTCACGCAGCTTTTCTCACGGATACCCTCCGAAAACCCCAGCGCAAAGTGTGGAATTTTATGATCCCAATCGCGGCCCGTGGCGCCCATTATTCGGATGGAGCCCTTTGGTTTGTAAATTCGTTTTTCGGTATTTTGTTTTGTTGTTTTGTTTCCTTGCCCAAATTATGATTGTATTTTCCGAATCCAACAATGAACGGAGAGGGGGGGACCATAAAAATTTAACCTCCCTTTGGTCGATCGAGATGGAGTAGCGCGCAACACGATCGCGATTATGTCAGCGAAATTCCACATCATCCGCTCACACGCGACCGGCACTAACACACATACACGCTAACTTCGAGCACTAGGACATAATTTAATGCACACACACACATTTACAATGGAAGGCACCCGGGTGACACGAGACACTGTGTCACTAGAAGACTAGAACCGTTAATAGTTGTTTGTTGGTCCTTGTGGTACTACAGATTGGATCTTGGTCTTGCTGGACCGTTAGTTTTATTAATACCGTTACTATCGTAACATTCAGCTTCCAAAGAAAATGTTTTGAAATTTGTATAGGGCCACATTCGAGAGCGCATTTACCGAATTAGACAGAAGTTGCAAGAGATTGGTGGCCACCAAGTCATCCATAAACATGAGCAGAAACTCTGGCGCGCAACATAAAACCGGAAAAGTGTAGAAACTTATCTTCCCAAAGTTGGCACGGGAAACCCACCTTGCCAGGTCTCGTATCGTTGCGGTTAATCCACGATGCCCGCGGGTCACGGTGAACGGAACTGGCATGGCCATGTGGGGGCCCTCTCTAATCTAATTATCTCGGGCGCGCGCTCGCTGCGACACCGGGCCGGCCACCACCTGGCCTTGGAAACTGGATCTCGACGGCCGTGGTGGCAGTTAGGTTAAAGTGTACGGTCCACCCAAGATCCGTATCGCGATGGACGATAAAGAAATTTCCATTCTTTTGCCCCACAGCCAAGAACACGTGACGGCCGGCGACTGTTGTGGTCCCATTTAGCGGAACGGCATTCCAACATACGGAGGACGAGAGGACGGAGGACGCCCAACTTCTCTGCCTGCTCAAGGCGAACGTTGCGACAAACTAAAAACACATCTCCGCCGCCGTATATTGGCACAGTGGAATGGAAAACAAACTGAAAACTATCTCCATTTGGGTGGCGTAAGGCGCGGTGGGCGCCTAGTTCATGGTAATTGGTTTTCTTATAATGCTGTCCGTTGCTCCGACGGCCGTCCAGAGCCTGTTTTCTTTCCATTCAATGCAAGTGCCTCGTATTCGGAACGTTCGGTTTCCACGGAAAACATCCAGCCCAATTGAATTCATTGGCTTTGTGTATGTGCTTTGTAAGAAACGAGGTTGTTGGAAAATTTCCTTACTCGTTGATGCTGTGAGCCACTGTCCTTCCGTGGGCCAACCGTCATGGCCATTAAATAGCGCGTTCTTGGCTGGCTGCCCGGTTTCAGAGAAAACCAAGCATGCACACCCAGCAAAGCGGGAACAAAGTGAGATTTTAATCATGGCTGACACAGTTTGAAGCTCCACACTCTGACGTTGACTGGCCACACGATTTATGGAAATCGTTTAATCAATCCACGACGCTCGATCGGGTGAAGGGAAACAATAAATCAGGTCTCATGGATTGAAAATCGGTCCAACTATTTCGGTTTGGCGCTTGGCCCGACTCGTGTGTTAGCGAAAAGCTTTGCCATTTTCGAACAAGAAAATACTACTCTGGGGGCCATTTTGTACCGGGTACACTGTCTGCACTTAAATTACCATTTCCCAACTCAACAGGGAGAACGCGCCGAGAGAATACCTGACGTTGACAGCATTCCTTCCAGCGGCGCGAACACGAAAAGACGATCTCGGGGACGACAAAATGAGCCGTCAGGCATCTGGTCGTTTCGAAAACTTTGATCAAACTCTCACCCACACGACTCACAAAATGTCCCATCAGCCGGGCATACTGCCGGGTGGCCGTCGTGCAGGTGCATCGAGACGGAACTCCCTCTCGCTGCCAAAGTGCATTCCGGAAACTGCCGCCTTTTTTCTTATTAAGTGTCAGGAGACTGTGCGACAGAGGCACTTTCCTGGAATGCGTTTGTGTGGTGTTTGGCCATATTAGTCCCCACAACGGTGTCCTCAACTTTCACAACTATTTCATTAACTAGTTTGGGAAACTGGAACTCGCGCCTGAACCACGGAGCAGAAACAATCCGGGAATTGGGAAACACCCCCTCCGGCAGCGTAAGTTGATGAGTTGAGTACACCAGCGCTTTTAAGACGAATCAGATAGTCAGATAAAGTTTCGTTGCCACAGCGATGAAAACCGACCAGATCTTGGAACACGTGAAACACACGGGCATCAGGTTTATGGCTGTGTGTGTGCGCCATTTCTGTCTCTTTTTCTCCTAGTGGCTGCTCTGTTGTCAACGTAGAAAAAAGGAAAAAAGGACATGCTCGACAAAAAGGTCTGTTGCGTAGCGCTGTGAAACATTTCCAATGCTTCGAAACGATAGTTCATCTAGCGCCCACCAGAGGGCTAACCGAATTGGCGATGAAACATTTCAGTGAACCGCTGATACACGAGGAAAATCTATTTTTCTTCGGGAATTCTTCGGAAATTCTTGGGATTTCTGCCGATACCGTGGCAGATAAATATCCGCGTTTTTGATTCGTTCGGCTCGAACAAAAATCGACACGACAATGGTTGAGACAGAGCAAGAGCCGAATAATACTTTGATTATTTCAAACAGTTGTCGCCAAAGTTCGATAAATGTTTGGCCCGATATCAAATTGCTTAACGGCTTTGGTCTTTGGTCAAAATTAGATAGAGAATTAAACAATTTTGTTTTAATTTTTACCAAATCACATTGACTGAACCAATATTCGGTTTCCAATGAGTTGTCATTCGATAATGCAGCCAGAAGTGGCTCCAAAGCAATCCAGTTACCGAAAGTGTTGCCTTAGCAGTGCGTAGTTTATTCAGATAATATTTTAATTGCTCTAAATCGGTTATTCATTTGGACAATTGATTTTATCTTAGCTTGAGCCTAGATTTAACGCAACATCTGTTTAGTAGGGAGTTATGATCAATCGCCCAAGAACACTCCGGTCCGCTGAAGCTTCACCACCAAAACCAAACCGGGTCGGGACAGCTGCATGCATTTTTACGAAATTAAATTCGATCGATCCCGTTTTCCCACAATGTCCATCCCACCGAAAGGCGGTTCCAGGTCGCTTTTGTTGTTTCGGCGCGAAAATATTTAAGCCAATTGCCAGCATAAATCCACCGGTTTCCACATGAGCCATAAATTGTAGTTGCGAGCTCGGATTGAAAATTTCCCGCCCGGCGGCGGGCCCGTTCAAGGACATTCGGATCCGGTGTGGTTCGGTTGGCGAAAATTGCGCTCGATTGCGCCAGGGGTCAAGCCTCGATTGACGGGTGACCGTTACACCCAGGGAAAGCGAGCGAGAGGGCAGAGGTTATCAGAGTATCCTTTCGCAGAGCCAGCTTCCTTCTCGGGACGAACCCTTCGAACGGACACACACAGAGAGCCGGCCGTTCGGTGTGGGAAACGAAGCGATTTAACGCTCGGTGACCGTTTTAAAATTTTCCCGTTGGCCACAATTCTGGGTCAGCCCAACGAGAGGGACCTCTCGGAAGGGTCGAGCGTACGCGCGCGGTCAGCGTCGTCGGGGTCAGCCACGGGGTGAGAATCGGCCCATTAACCGGGCCATGGGGTGACCCCGGGGTGACAGAGTTCGCAACGAAAACATGCAAATAAATAACCTTCGGCGTTGACAGTTGTTCCCCCTTTTTTCTCCTTTTCTCAGTCGGTTTTGAAAAATCGCTCAAATAAAACAGTTTTCACAATCGGTTCAGCGAGGCCCCCGGAACAATGGCCGGCATCAACGGAGCGCGCACACAGCATATCCGGAGTCCGGCCCGGTCGTAAGGCGCGCGTTTTTACTCCCGAAACCATTTATCAACCGGAGCGAACGCGCGAACCCGCCGGCGGCCCCTCGATGGGCGCCCTGACCAATGGGCGGATTTTCGGACTCGGACGGATGGTGGTGGCGGTTTGAGGGGCTAGGAGGGAGTCTTGAAAATTTTATTATTACAATTGTAATCGTTCCCATTCAGCCGGAGCGCCAGGCGGCCAACTAAAACGAAGGAGGACGAAGAAAAAAGCTCGAACACCCCGGACAAGAAACGGGATTATGTGCCGGACCGGAAACCATGCCGTGCCGGACCTTTATGAACATGGTCACCGCCGCCGTCGTCGTCGGTCAGCGGGAAATGCATCCGACGGTCGCATAGCGAAAGCCGCCATTGGCGGCCATTTATGTTGCGTGTGAAATGCGATTGATTGGTCAGTGGTGCGTAACGTGTGCGTGTGTGTGGCTCGCAATTGGCGCCAAACGTCCGAGTGACGATGCCGAAGCCGCTGGCGGACAAAATAATCCGCGCCACAGACTCGCCCGGCGGACCACGACGACGGTTGTAATCTGATTTCGGGTCAGCGCCGTTTCGAAAGCGCCCGAACGTAATTACGATCGTATTCATCGAGCGGCCAGTGAGGCTTTGAGGGCTGTGTGTGTTGCACGGTTTAGACGTGCGAATGGATTAATGCATTAATCGAAGGGGATTTTGGTCCAATTTTTATTTGCTTTCCCTGTTTCATTGTGGCCTTGTGCTT
Source organism: Anopheles cruzii (assembly GCF_943734635.1). Lineage (NCBI taxonomy): Eukaryota > Metazoa > Arthropoda > Insecta > Diptera > Culicidae > Anopheles > Anopheles cruzii. The sequence goes on from NC_069144.1 coordinate 18,177,608, forward strand.
CAAGCGCGCTGACTTTAGTGGGTTGATTTTGCTAATCTAACGTTTAAATTGTCATGGAAATTCACTGCAGGGGTTAGATAAATTTCAGTTTTCTGTGCCAATGCAACACTCGTTTAGTTATTTTCGGGATTTTCGGGCCAAATTTACAAAGTGCAACAGAATGTATTACACGGTTTAATAGCTAATTGCTTGAAATTTTGGTTTCGTTCAATTTCGTTCAGATATTTTTTAAGTCAAAGATGCACCTATCACAGGCAGGGCCATCGTCGAAAATGATTTTAAGCTCCCAGAACTAATCAAAGTTGATCGGCATGTTAGCAGTATCTCCCCGGGGGCTGATGACATTTATAGATCGATCACAAAACTGTTTTAAACCATTTACGGAAAGCTAGCTTCAAAAAGAAACTCGATGTTTTAATGCTACGCCAATTAACACAAAAAAAAACATGATGGAACTAATTTCCATCGGCGAACCCTTGGCCAAACGGAAAGAAATTGGATCCTTTTCTTAAACGGATGGGAATGGGGGATGAGAAATGGGTTCCATGGGTGGCCAAACCAAGACAAAAAAGCCACGAAGGTTCTGCTGTGTATTTGGTGTTGTGTTCCATCAGGACATCTATTTGACCAAATATCTTTCTTAGGACTTTTAAATAATCAAATCAACTCTAAGAAAAGGCCAACAAAAAAGCAAACTTTAAAACAAACCATTTGAAGCTCACTCGTGAGAAGGTCCTTCGCTACCACAGCGGCCTTTCATTTAACTCGCATCGATCGGCATCATCGGTCTGCAATATGCTCGCTTCATCCCATCGCCGAGGCCGAATGATACGTCATGCGACGGTCCGTGCAAGTCATGCACCGATTTTGGCGGCCGCCTTGGACAAATATGCAACAAATAGTGGGCCCCATTGAACGTGGGCGAGCAGCTTTCAAGCGTTGGGCTTCTGCCTAAAATTCAAAAAGCCTCCTCAACCCATATGGCGCGCCAAATTCAATTAGCCAAACGGCCAGGCCAGGAATCGAGTGACTGCATTAAAGCGTGACCATGCAAAGCCCGTGCATGCGTACGTGCGTGTGTGTGCGTCGATGCTGGCATTCAGCAAAACAAACACACCACCCATACCAGCGATCCATTAATCATAAGATCGAAGAAAAAAACGGCACGGCCGAAAAGCGGAAAAAATCGTCAATTGATCCTCCAAAGAGCGATTGATCGTACCAAAAAGTCAGCCACGAGCCAAGGGCTCTCGTGATAAAATTAGACGCCCATTGTGCGCTGCGGTTCCGATCGAGATGCGCGGCCAGCCCCGGCAACCTCTGGGCGCTGGTCGCAAAAGGCGGGCTTCCCAGGCTCTCTCCGGGCTCGTGCGAGATCGGCCCGATAGCTCCTTGGCGCATTGGCCGGGACCTTTCACCTCACCGAGGATCACGGCCTCGGTTTGCGCAACCTTTGAGCGCGCGCTGCAATGACGCAAACGCGTCCCCGGTGGGGTGCAAAAGCATAATATCTTTGAAATTGAGCATCTTCGGTTACTAAGCTGACCCAAAGTCCTCTCCGGGTCGCTGCGGGTGTTCCCCTACTTTCGGTCCGTGTTTGGCTCGCGTCAGCCTTACGCGATTGATGCTCGCTGTTCTTTCGCTCCTTCATCTCGTCTTTCTGAACGTTTCTGTATTTTATTTTTCTTTCTTTCGTGCTTTGTGCAATGCAAGAAGCATAAACGTCATGCTCTCTACGAGGGCATTGTTGGTGCACTTCCTACAACACAGCGAAAAGGGATCCGGCATCCTGAAAGCAACACGCATACGATCCTTCGGGGCCCTAGCTGGCTGGCTGGCTGCTCCGTACTTCCTTGCTTCCTACCTTTTTTTCGTCCTCCATCGACCGCTACAAAACAGCGTAATAGGTGTCCTCGGCCTGGGTCCTTCTCGGCGAGCCTCTTATGAATGAGCGAAATGACCAAACGCTTCGAGTGCAGCCGGACAGCCGCCCCATAATGCTGCATAAAATCCGCATTTCTTTTAGCTTGCAAAGTAAAAGGACACACATAAAATGCTCATTGAATGTTGCAACCGGAAGTGGAAGAAATATCCTTCCCTCACGCGTGCGTGTGTGTGCCGGGGCCAAAAAAAATTAAGAGCAAAATGAAAAACCGGGAAACAAATTGCCGCCGAGGTTGACGCCGCGCTCGCGCGACACGAGCCCAACATTATGAGTGCTTGAGGGTGTCACCGTCGTCGTCACCGAGATCTGTCCGCTGTGTAGACGGTAGAGAAAGTGAAGACGGTGGCCGTTGAAACAGTAGCAGCAGCTCGTGATCGTGTGCCTGGATACACATGGTGCAGTGTGGCTGCACACTCGCGTCTCGAATTTCCACTTCGGGAAAACAAATGGGTCGCTTCAGTAGGTTCGGTTCGAGAGGTTTGTCGTTGAACGGAGTTTCTGAATTTTTCCGGAAAATATTATGCGGAACCGATTGCATTTTGGGGGGGAAACGGGAAAAGAGTTGGAAAATTTGGTACTTTAAGCGGAGCCAAAAGGGCACAAAATGGTGACCGGATGTTTGTGTACATCGAAATGGGCAGCTGCCATCGATCACGGCTATGTCCTGCGTGCGAAGCAAGGACACCTCGGGAAACTTTCCCTTTGCCATCCAGCTTGGTTTGCAAAAATAACATTATTTATAGATCATGTTCCTTTAAACGTCGCTTCACTGAAGGTTACGCTTATGTTAATGGTGGAAAGCACATGTTTCTACTTTCAAATATGATCTTCGCCTCATTTAGTGTACTAACTGTGCTCCAACAATGGTTCAATCAAAACGTTTTCAACAATATTCTATGCTGACGGCAAGTGATTTAGCCCATCTTCACAAGTGAAGTCAACGGAAGATGACTGTCCAGAGGATCGTTTTTTAAAAGGATCAAAATCAATCTCAGCGTCAAAATCAGCGTCGCAAGTCTTCTTCCGCATTTTTATCAAAATTCTTTTTCCAAACTTTTAAACATCTTTTGTCGTTGTAGTCTTGTGAGAATATCTACAAGATACAGACCGAAAAAAGAGCTTCGCTCGCTTTGATTGTTCAGTAATTTTACCTTTCTCCAAATTTTACTTTTCTCAAATAATTATTCTTGTTCAAGGTAAATGTCTGGAATGGTGTATGATGCATAAAGAACTAAACGCACATAAAATCCACTCATATAAATAAAAATGAAAGTAGAACGAAATTGAAACAAAGGGTTTGTTTAGGTAGACCCAATAAAACACAGATTGGGTCTCGGAAACCCTTTCACCAACTACAGTGATACAATTTACCATATTTATTTATTTTTTGAAATACACTTATTGCCCTCGAAGGCCCCAAAAAAGTATCCGTCTGTCCGATTTCTGTTGTTTCGCAACGGTTCTTTTTACAGTTAGCAGCAACGCTGTTGCTGCTGCGTTAGGTAGGGCCCATCCTAAAACCATTCATCCGCATTTAATGTTAAAACTGTTCTCACCAAATCGATTGCACCCAACCTGAAAGGCTTCTGTACCATCGGCCTCGGTACTTTCCCCCTTTCCCGCTGGAATCCGGTGAATTTCCATGCCCTCCCAATGTTTGTTTTATTTCCCAGCAAGTCCTGCGTCTATGGTGGGTACTCTAGATCGGCCGGACTCTCTACCCTTCTGTCGCCCACCGATTCACAATCATCAACCAAGCACCGGGGTCGTTACGGGGGCAAATAATTCGTTCAAAACGGGCTCGCTCGAGAGGACCCCTTTTTTGTGGGCTGTGAAGGCAACCGAGCTTGCCTAGGCAACGTCTGCAATCAAATGCAAAAAAAGAGAGCGGTAAAGTCATTGGCGCGACCATTCCGAGAAGTCAACAACTAGTGCAATAAAGTAATCTGGAACGCCAAAAATGCACCCAAATGTGCTGCTGGCCCGTTCCGGCGGAGTCGGAGGTCTGACAAAAAGACGGCACTGTCTACCCAATTGCACCGAAAAACTAGGGCGGGAGTGTAGTCGTCTGGAATCCGTGGCGATCTTTAAGGAACTCCTTCCACACCGGGGTCGCCTGTTTGGGCCACCGGAAAACGGAGCAATCCTTCGCCTGGAGGTACAAAAACAGCACACGGTAAGGGATTAGAATTCTAATGTCCTTTTTTACGGCCCTACCCCCAGAAACTCTGGCGTAGGCCGTAGGTAACCGCCGTCGACTTTACCTTCGTCGAGAAGCCGGTTGTCACCTACAATTAGTGTTTACCGATAACACAGGCGACATCTTACTCTGGGCCCGGTGTCTGAGTCCCGGGCCCTTTCCACAGAACGCTGGGCTTAACACCCTGAGCTGATGCTGCTGCCGCTCAAAAAAGGATCGCCAGAATCGACTTTGTATATGACACCAACGCCCCTCAATCTGCATACACAGCACCAACGGGGGAAAAGGACCTGCCTGGGCCAAATTAGTTGCTTTTTGTTTTATTTTATGATATCCCCGGTTTTTTTGTTGTTGCTGTTACCTCCGATCAGGGTCGAATGGCTGGAAAAAGGGGGATTAGTGATGGGAAAGGATTGTTGCACCCTAACCCGGTCTCAAGGTCGGCGGAGCCGTAAAAATCAAGGTAATGGCCCGTCCAGGGGGCTCCAGGGAGAGATAATGACAACACTGCTGGGCGGATGGAACGGCTTTCGGTTTTTAACTTTTACTTTTCGAGCAGTAGCCGTCAGCGCTCTCAACAGCAGCAGCACCAGCCTAATGTTGCGCCTGCGACCTTCGAAGCAGCTTCTCATGATCTAACCCGATGAGTCAGGCGACGGCTAACGAAAAGAGATTAGAAAAGGCAACGTTTTTTGGCCGCTTAGGCTTCACCTGCCAGCTCCTTAAACGGCCATCGCTAGTTTGGGCAGAGTTCACGATGTCGCCAAACTGCGACGCATCGGAAGGGTCAGCTGAAGATGAGCCTCGAACGTATTCCAGGCAACTGGCCAATATCATGTCGCTACAGCCGGCCACAGGGCAGCTGCCGATGAACGGGATCGGGGTGCGCTTTCGACGGCTGATGCGGCTGCTGCTGTCCCTTTAAACGCGCCACACAGACAGGATCGTCGCTCATCGGCCCGTCGTCTGTCATCGGGGCCGAAAACCGTAAGGATCCTCTTGTGTGTGCCGCTCGTGCGTATCGGTCGGCCCAGGGGTCGTGCTGTCCACGGAATTCTCCTTGAGGGAAGAATCTCCGGCCAGAAAGGGACAAAACAAGAAGCGCACACAAGTCAAACCCAGCTTGCTGTGAGCGCAGCGGTCAAACGCGGCTGTCCGGTCGATTATTTATAGATCATCTTTCCAGCTTACTTGCACCTAATTGTGGAACCGCTTTGTCTGTCGTCGTCGTCCTTTCTCGAAAGGGACACTCGTTTTGCAGAAAACTGCTTTAACAAAAAAACGGAACAAAATACAACTTACAAAAGCCTCTCACCCCGGGAGACGATGAAGTAAAAAAACGCACGCACGACTTCGATGAGGCGACTTCGGTGGACCATAATAGCCGACCTCTAATGGCTGCGAGTAGTGACGTGTTCTCGGTTCTCGAAAAAACGGCATTTCTGAATGGCAATAAAACGGAGGTCCGACGACAAACCCGGGGGGACAGCCGTGTCCGAACCAGGTGCCGCAAACTCGGTTCGAGGCCGTGTTCAACCGGAAACGAACGATGTTTTCGATCGTTTTGATTTGAAGTGCCGCTTTACGGTTTTGTTCCGGTTGTTCCGGCGATAATCGAGCCATCTGTGGGCGATAATCGAGCACACTGTACTTTAAATACAACGTTTTAGTACAGAGCTAATAGTTGGTTGACTTGACCCACAAATCAAAGCACGCGCTTTGAGAAATTGCTGCGCATTCGCAAACCAATCCAAGACAGCTGTGGGTTTCATGTAGCGGAGTTCCAAGCAGTGTTCGAGCAGTTTGATGTCTCTATTCAGTTCCGATTTGAGGCCACCCCACAACCGCACAGCACCTTTCCGTGGAACAGTAAGCTCCTTCGGATAAATATCTGATTTCCATTGTGTGGTGCTGTGCTTCCTGTTCGGAGCATAAGTTTCTTTTTTTTGTCGAAAAAATAGAGAGAAAAAAAACGCTGATCGCTTTCAAATCGCATCTACCTGTCCATAGAGCAACGCCCTGCTCTGCTCAGTCGATCGAATTTCTCTTCTTCCGAGCGCACACAGAAATGCCTGCATCCGATCAGGAAGTAACCAGCCAACCGAAGAAGGGTCCTGGTGGAAAACAACGAAACAATTTGTCGAAAACCGAGCGTGAACCGCAAACGTGGCATAGAAATAAACCAGCAGCCAGCAGGGTGAGCCAAAAAAATCCAATACATCGCGCGGCCATTTTTTCTATCCCGGGGGCTCATCGCACGATCCCTCCCAATCGTCTTCGTCTCGGTGTGTAAGGTGCGCTTTCGTCACCGCAGTGTGTTATTTTTTTAATATAAACTCAATCACAACAAGCAGAAAAAAGTCCCCTCCGTTGTTTTTGCGGTGCAATGTGCAATGGCCCACTGTAGCATAAAAAAACGACTAAAGCACGCACGAGCCACGAATCACGGCCCCGGCGGAAAAAAAGGGAGCAGTGATCCCGAAGTCGAAGGTTAATCAGCTAATTCCCCCTCAGAGCGCGGAGTTCGTCGAGGGTTCGTCTCTTTTTTTTATGTTAACACTCGAGGGCTCCGTTGTTTTTTTTAGTTATGCAACGCGCGACGAGCATAAAAAAACGAACCCCTCGAATTGAAATTTGAGGTTCTGAGGTTTCAATCTCATCATCCACCCTACCCCTGGAGGTGTTTATTTGTTGTGATCGTTGTCGGGCGCTTTTTTGTGATAAAAAAAAGCAACAGGCTGAAGGACCTAATAGGGGGCCCCCGAACAGGGGATCGGCTTCGAACTTGTTAAACAACGAACGGTGCCTAATTTGATGTTCGGTGACTTTTGATCGACCCCTGCTGGTTGGGCCTTCCGTTTACCCGGGTTCTAGTTATGGCTGGGGTTTTTTTCCTTCGAGGTTTTAATTGTCGACGGTTCGGGAGGCGTTACGCCGGCAGAGAGAATCAACAAGTCAGCCACGGGCGGGCACACAAGATGGCGTAATAAAAAAGGGGTAGACAAATCGAGGGTCCTGTGAACGCAAGCCACCGAAATGGGCGGATACCTTTGAACCTCCGGCGGGTAGGTCGATGGATGGTTAGTAAATTGATTCATCGGCCCGGTTAGCTCCTAACCTGCGGTAGCCGTATTAGGCGCTCTTTGTGGAATTTGTTGCCGTTAACTAATTTCCCGACCGGTGCGCTACTTCATACTTTACAGTAAACCATCCCGTGCCGATTGAAGATAGCTCGAGGGTTCGGTACTAATGGAGTTCAAATGATCGATGATATTAAAATGGGTGCCAACGCACCGACATCCAACGTCCATCACTCAACGCACGTGTGTCGTTTCGTCGCCGTTGGCTCGTGGCCGAGGTTCGGTAATTTAATATCGCATCTGGTGAGCCCGGCCCGGGCAGAACGCTTTCCGAACGCGCTACGGTAACGATCTTTCGACAAATCCTTACACTTCACCTCATTAGCCCCGGGAGACAGCGTCCTTTGCCGCTCCGTGCTCCGGCGATCCTTTTTGTGAGCTGCGCTCGCTCGCGCGCAGATGAACAAATACTTGAGACCGCGGCGACTGCGTCTGACTGCGGGAGATTTAAGAGCACAACAAACACGCGGGGTGCACGCGCTCCGCGGTAGCCCTTTCTGGAGAAATCGCTTCCGAGAAGTGGGAAAAAATAATAAGGAAATGTCGAAACTAATTTCACACCCACACACGGGCCGGGCCGGCTGTCTTCGTCGAGGTCCTTCGCGGCCCAAGGACTCGCGCGCGCCCCGTCGTTGACATTCTGACTTTCGGTTATTGGACTTAATGAGCGCATCAGAGAAGTTCAGCTCCTTCAAGGGTCTCCGGCAGCCGCTGTTTGCCCGTCGGTGGAAAACACCCTGGGACCGCGGAAGAGGGAAACTCTGAAGGCGGAAAACCCGGAGTTTTCCGTATGTTTTTTTTTTGTTGTTGATGGTGCTGCTTTGCTTCGTTCCAATCCCCGATCCGTTCCCCGGCAGTCAGTCGAAAGATGCAGCTTCCCAGATTTTTTTTGGATATAAATAAACGCGACTAGCTCTGTTTCTCTTTTCGCTCAATCTCTCTCTCTCTCTGTCCGGAGTCCGGAGTGCGTGGAACGATGGACAAACAACAACAACAGCCACAGCCACCAATGTACCAATGTGTCACCCAAGAAGCGGTTCTTCCGAAAGGACATTTGGCAGGACAAGAGCGAGAAAGAAGACACATCTCACTCGATACCGCCTAACGGAAGAACGAGCAAAGTGTCCTGTGGCTGGCCGAAGCGCCGCGTGCGTTTGCACAACGTCCGGTCCTCCGGACTCCGGAGTGTCCTCCTGCGCTCTCTCGCTGTGGCTCTCATTCGAAGGTGTCCGATTTTGTGTTTTCATTTGCCTCGCACGCGCGGGTCCGCTTCCTTTTTGGATCGTGGATCGTCGTCCTCGTCCCTGGGGTCCAACAACTGGTGCGGACCCGGAGCAGCTGGTCTCGGGCTGCGGTCGGGACGATATTTTTATAACGCCCGGCGTCGATTTTTCCGTTTTTCGCTACGACTCTACGCGGGACCTTTACGCACTCGGACTGTACCGGGTCTGCCCGTGTGTGTGTGTTGTTTTTTGCCACGCATTTACGGCTAAATTGCGCACCGGTGCTAGAGAGCGTTGACCAAGCCCGGAGTCCGCCGACAGGGCTTAGCACCCATTGTGGGTGCTTTTGCTAGGGACAGAGGGCCGCCGTGCTGCGCTGGACATTGATACCTCGTCGTCGAAGGGATTTTGGTAAAAAAGAAACGCAATCGCCGTTGGAATGACCACAGTCTAGGGCGGGACCCTCGGTTGATAAGCCTTACGGAGCGGTTAAAGAGCACATTTCACTCCCCTGGGCGTGTTCCGTGTTATTATTAATGGCGCACAGGGAAACGTGTTCTTTCAATTGAAATGAAAAGCTTAATCCACTGTCCGGTCGTTCCAGGAATTGACGGATTTTCGAGCCGGATGTGATCGTTGTTCATCATTTTTTACGGCGGACGCTGCACAATGCATTTTGATCACTAGAACATGGCACCTATTTACCACTGAGATCTTAAATCACTGATGATCGAAACATCTATTGTGCTTATTGTTAACCAGATTAACGATCTATATCTGCTGTTGTTTTACTCGAATGAGTCGAAAGAAGCGCTGGAATTTTTATGTTCCAGTGGCAGAAATCACATCCTGTCCGTGGACTAACTCAAACCTCAAGAAGCCAAAATACAGCGGAACGCAAGAAGAAGCTTAGTTAAAGAACAAAAAAAAATTACGAAACATAGGGGTGACAAGTTTACTTTAGTCAATCACAAATCACTCAAAAGCATTTTATAAGATTTGTAAATGATGGTTTTTTGCTGTATTCAGGATTGATTCAAATGAAAATATTCAAACTTACATATTAGAAATGTTTAGTTGAGTGCTTTAATATGATGAACACGACCTTCGTTTTTGAATATTGAATGTAAATTTTGGAATATTCAATATGAAAACATGTAAAATATTACGTTATTATGGCTCACAAGCAACAAAATTCTGCTCTAGTCGCTTTATTACCGAGCAAAACAAAGGACCATGCTTCCGACGAACATCTTCCGCTTTGAAAAGCCAAAGACCTTATTCAAATAGGGCTCTTTAACATAAAATTCGCAGCTACGCTATATAAACTAAATAATTACTGTCGATCAGCTTGAGTGTTTACTTAAAATCAGCATTTATCAAAGCAACACGGCCACTATTGATTCCCCACCATTTGGTTTGGCGGCACCATATGCGCACCGATTTAGGCATCGAACCGTTGGCCACATCCTTTCCGATCGCGGATCAATTATCAACCCAAAAGGACCCGATCGGCGGGCGGGCCACTCTGGAAAAAGGATTCGCAATAGTGCACATTGCGAAGGCACCAGACGGCACCAGAATCCCAAACAATTCCAATGACGAAAGGTGCACCTAATGCGCTGTGGCACTACAACAACAAAAAAGCAAGAGAAAAATGGCAAATGGCGCAGATGCAAACGTGCCGTGTGAGAACCCCCACCCTGCGGTGCCTGCGTAGGTGTCCGGTGCCCGGTTGTCGATCCGGTTCTCGAGAGTAACCCCTTTTCGGAAAGAATGATTCACTTTTTTTTGGGCCCGTTTTACCCCTTTTGCCAAGTACCGTGGACGACGCCATGAGTAAACACAATCCTTCACCGTGCCCTGCGTTGTTGCCAGTTGCCAAGAGCCTCGTGTTGTGAGGTGTTGATTGCTGTATCCTTTGGGCGCTGCGAACAGTTGCAATCGGCCGACCGATCGATCATTATTTATTTATGCTGGCCCCGGCAAACTGGCGGCCCTTCGAGAAGGACACATGTCCATGTCTGTGTGTGTGTGTGTGTGTGCCGGACACAAAAACACTGCCGACTGCAGACATGGTGCAGAAAGAACAGACCTCGGCGGCGGTGATGCATTTGGCATAAACCGCATAAGGTCGGCCTTTTTTGGTCGTGCACGCGGACGGTTACAGGAAGATCATCTGCGCATTTGCTCCTGCTCTCCTGCTCCGTTCGTGTGGTACTCGTGCCGGCGGTGCCCTAGAAGATGTGGGTTCGACAGTTTTGTGGTGTCCAAAAATTGATTCATTACCGCGCGAGAGCGAGCAGCATTCTAATTGATTCGCCAGAAGCCGCCGCCTGAGCCGCCTTTGCTAGGCCAACCCATTTTTGCCTCGTTTCTTCTGTTGTATTTTTGTTTTGTTTGGGTTAGCCTTCGCATATGGTCGGACGCGTTTCGCGGATGGGTTTGGGTTTTCCGGGGCCGTTTTCGGGTGGCTTTGGGTTACAACACAACAGGCGCATGAATTATGGCGCGCCGTGCTCTGGCGGAGGATCGTTTCCACGGCTATTAGGCCGGCCGGCGGTCGGCGTCGGTGTTTGGCGCCGCGAACAGAGGTCCTGTTGTGGTTGTTGTTTTTTTTCTCGACCAACTCGAAGGCCCAACAACAAAGACCGCCTCCTTCGCCTGTGTCTAGCGCGCTCGGTGCTCATTATCCTTCCGTTACGCTCGGCGGCTCGTCTCGTTGGACTCAAAAATGTGTCGGATTGCGTGTTCGAAGGAATTCTCTTTCCCCGGTAGTTGGCCTGAGAGTCGGCCCGCTAAGGGTCACTTCAGCAGCGCCCGCTCAGGATCCGGGGGCCAAAGGCCAAAAAACTGCCGGAGAGCTCGTCGAGACCGTAAAAGAGCTCACCTTGCGAGAAGCGAGAGCACACTCGGTCTCTAATCCGATTCGCCGCACTCGTCGGTAATCGTATTATCCGGCCTTAGAGGTCCTGCCGATCGACCCGTGTTTTGCATGCACAAAATTGAGATCTTTCCCCGTCGTCATCGGTGACAGTTTCGATGTTGCGCCATTTTTACGCCCCAGTAGCGCGATTACCGAGGGATTAAATTCGGTTCGCTTGCTGTAGCTGCTCGGGGAGGGTCACCCAAGAGAGAGATGGCCCAACAGAGATTGGCCTAAGTAATAGGCGAGAAATTGTCCTTCGAATCGTGCAAGATCGTTGTCTGCGCTCCATCAGGTCACCGGAGTCATCGGTGGGCGATGATTGCTTTCTCCCGAGGTCGAGAGATTAATCTTAATATTGAAGACACGGACCCGGGGCCCCGGAAGTGACGTCCTGACAACGCGCACGCGCTATGATTTAGGGTCGGCCCCCGGAATTTGAATGCCGCCGCCGCCGCCACGATCGCGCTAAACGAACTTTGCCGGGGCCACGATCGATCAGAGTGCGTCTGTCACGACCCTCGTTAGGCGCCCGCGTTGGGCTCCTTCGACGACGAGTCCTTCGTCATTAACGCGAGCGCGCGCGCGCGCATTCGTAAGGAATGCGTTAAATCACCGTTCCCAGCAAATCCTACAGATGTCCTACGATAGTGGCAGTTGAATTTTCAATTAAATCACCCTGCGACCAAGGACCCTTGGAAGCTCGTCCAGCACATTCCATCGCACGTGCCGCCATCCGGTAATGAACCCCGGCGAGGGTTCGAAAAGGAAGTTGCTAGAGAGGGCTAAGGTCAAGACGGTGATGCAACGCTGATCCCTTCGGAGCCGAGGGTAAATCTTGGCAATAAGATGGGTCTTAGGGTCCGTTCCGGTTTAGGGTTCGATTGCTATGAAAAATGAGACGATCGCCACCTTCGATCGACAGAAAGCGGAGGACCCTCGCCCTCGGATCTTGCGGTATCCATGGACACGTGTTGTTCCTCGAGGGGTGACCCCCGGGAAATTGATTCCTCGTCGAAGACGTTTCCAGCCCAAGGTGCGATGCTGCGCACGCGCCAGCCACGCCATAGGTTATTACCGTGGGGTCGCTAATGAAGTGACCTCCTGGCAGGGGATTTTTTTTCGGAAGCTCATTATAAACCCAGGAAACGCCGGGATAGAGAGAACTTCATGTCGGGGTCTTTAGTACATTATACTCCTCTTTATTGTGCCACTGCCTGGCCGGCATCCTTCAAGTTTGATAAATAATCCTAGACTGCGGTGACGTCCGGCCACCGAAGACATAAAAAAACTGCTTAATCCAAGTCACTTATATCCCTAGACAGAAACAACAACCGTGGCCTACTTGCTACTCTTCCTACTCGTCGCGAAACAGACGCTCCGTACCCTAGCCTAGTACCTAGTTTGAATATCTTTGATTTGGTGCTCTTCTTGCCTCAACAGAACTGTAGCCACCACCCGTAACCTATCCCGTTCGGGTCCCGGGTGTGGTCAGTCTTCCTTCCGCCCGTGTTCTTTAACCGCCACCAGCTTCCGGTCAGTCTTTGGTTTCGATTCTAGAACTGACATTCCGTATTGGTAGGGGTCTTCTCCTAACTCTTCCGACTAGCTTCCCATGAGGTAGAGGGTAGTGTGCTTCCGGTCAACGTTTGTACGTATTGGGCCCTGTGCTCCTCCGCCGTATGGTCTGGCCAACAGCCACTAGACTGTTTGGCCAGTAGAATAAATACTTATTTGCTAATTTGCGTAACGAACGCTCGTGAGCGCTCAGTGAGCCTTCCGGGCGATGTGCAGGAAGAAACCGATCCGGTCTTCGCTCTTCTCGCCGCACATGTTACACTTGAACACCTCGTCGTACCCGTGGTACCCCATGTGGATCGTGTACAGGACGTCGTCCCGGAACGCGATGTCGCAGTACTTGCACTCGAACGACCGTTCCGCCTTCTCCGGCGTGCTCTGCTCCTGCTCCTTGTTGCCATCGGCCAGCCTCGGTGTGGCGCCCCTCGTCAGCACCACCTCGCGGTCGGCGGTGTACTGCTCCTGTGTGTCCATCTCCTGCGCCGGCCCATTGGACGAGGACGAGGGCATACGTTCGAGCTTGAAGGCACGGCCCTTCCGGCGACTTCGCTCCGTCCGGTTGCCGGTCGACGGTGTCACCGGGTTGCTAATGGCCGCCGCTGCCGCCAACACACCCGCACGGTAGTCCGGTTCGAACAGTCGATCCGTATCCGGTTCGCTGTCTTCGAAGCAGCCCGGCGATTTCACCTTCACCGCCGATGCCGAACTATCGGCGGCGGCCGCCGTAATTTGCTTGAGCAGTTCCTCGCCCAGCGTCGAGCTGTGGCTGCTACTGCTACTGTTGCTCGTCGTCGAGCTGCTCTTGAGCGACAGGTCGTTATCCTCCGATCCACTGTGGTTGTTGTTCAGGTTGACGCCACCGGCCAGCTGGCCGATCAGACTCTGCTGGAAGCTGCCCGGTGAAAGCTGGGCCGCCATGGCCGCCGCTTGCTGGTCGGCGAACATCTGAAAGTTCAGGTTAAGGTACGGAAACAGCGGCAGGCTGCCGTTGGCGGCCGCCGCACTCTTGAACATGCTCGCCAGCGGGTTCGGGAAGAGCTGGTGGGGCAACAGATTCCTCATCAGACCATTGGCACCACCACCACCGGCGGCGGCCGCGGCAGAGTTCCCAACGGCACCGAGTGGCGTATAAGGACTCCGGTCTCCCCGGGGGCTGCTACCTCCTCCGGGGTGTTGCTGTGGAGTCGCGGGCGTCGACTTGGGCTCGGGCTCCCCGCAGGACTCTAGCTTCTTGCCGGACGTCTTCGCCGGTTTCGCCTTCGGCCCGCGGCGCGTCCCGTACACGTCGATGATGGGCAGCGGGTTCGGGGTGCCGTCCTGATTCAGCACCACACCCGGCTTGTGGCCGTTCTTGCGCAGGTGCAGCTTGAGCGAGTGACAGTACTTGGTGGCGTACTGACAGTTCGCACAGTGGTACTGCAGAACGCTCGAGTGTGACTTCATGTGCGAGTTCAGCATCGACTTGTTGACGCACGTGTAGGTGCACTCCGGACACTGGAACGGCTTCGAGCGCTGGTGGTTCCGCAGGTGGTACTCCAGGTGGTGCTTGTACTCCGTCACGAACGGGCACTGCGGGCACGTCAGCATCTTCTCCGGCTTGATGTGGTGGCGCGTGTGCTCCCAGAAGCTCAGCTTCGTCACGGCCACAAAGTCGCACTGCTTGCACTTGAACTTCTTCACCTGGCCGTGCGAGTTCACCTTCGGCTTCCGGATGCCTTCCTCGTCGTCGCTGCCATCGTTTGAACCCTCGCAGCCCGACGGCGCACCACCCTGGCCGCCGTCGCCCTTGATCGGTGTCCGATCGTTGCCGGTCTCCTTCGGTGACTTTGGCGGCGTCACATCCATCGGTGGGGTGTGTGTTGGCGTTAGGTTGACAGCCGCCGCCGTCGCTCCATTGCGATTCGGTGTCCCCAGCCGGTGCTGCTGAGCGGTCATTCCTCCGGTTGTTGGTGGTGGCACCAGCAGGCCTGAGTATCCGGGTGGCGTCAGTGGATTGAACCCGAGCGGATTGTAGCCGCCCGACAGTAAACTGGCGGCGGCGGAACCGACGGCCGTACCGGACCCGAAGCCCGCACTCTTGCCAAGGAGCGACGACGAGTCCATACTGTCCACGCTCTGCGGGGACGTCGGGTTCGAGTGATCGGTGTGCTGCTGCTGCAGATGGTGCTGGTGCCGGGGATGATGATGATGGTGATGGTAATCGATCGGTTCCGATTTGATCTGCAGATCGTACCAATTCGCGGACGTCTGCTGCTGCACGGTTTCCTCGTGCTGCTGCTGGTGGTGCCGATGGTGCAGATGCTGCTGCTGCTGCTGGTGGTGAAGGTGGTGGTGGTGCGCTGCTGATGCTGCCAGCGATGCTGGGGTCGTTCCCGGTGCCACAGTCATGACCGCGTCGTAGTTCTGCATTCTGAGATCGAGCGAGAGAGAGAGAGAGCGACAAACCGCAAATCCATTAATAAAAACGCGCCATGTTTTTGTGTCTCCTCCGGTGGGGAGAGCTACTAACTGTGAGGCTGTGTGCGTGGTCGGCGATGGACGCCGCCTTTTTGTGTGTACTCCCGACGGGACTTTCTCTTCCGTGCGTGCGTGCGTGGCGATGGCTCACACACAACGAAACGGAACCGAAAGAAATTAAAGGTCTGGAAAGCCGAGTGAGTTTGTGTGGGGAGAAAAAGGGGCCCAAAAACAAGGAGACGAAGAAGAAGAAGCGAAAGACCGAGAAAAAACGATTCTCTCGCGGGTCAGTCGGAAATGTCCGCGAGGGTGGCGGCGGCCCCTCTCTCCCCAGGCCCGGCGGCACGCACTACTCTCGGCTCGGTGATGGTGATTATTTTTATTTTTATCGTGTGCCCTTTTTATTTGCCGACTACTCGGTGTATGTGTTTGGGGGAGGCCATTGGCCGTGTGTGTGTGTTTACTTGACGGGCCCGTTCCTTCTTCGGCTCTTCCGGGTATTGGTTGTGTGGGGCCCAGCGTGCCAGGACACAGCCTCAACTTCCTCAAGGATTCTCATCTGGATGTGTGTGTGTTAACAAAGACGCGCGCGCCCCGAACCGGAAACAAAATACACTCGTCGCCCGGCCCGCCACACGGCATCTCTCATCTCTTTTGCGGATTTCGTTCCCCGGATAAGTTGTGAGGTTATGGTTCCTTAGTCCTTATTTTTTCGGGGGGAGGCTCCACTCTTCGCGATGGACAATTTTGTGCAGGAAAATGTTTGGCGTGTTTTTTTCTTCCCTTTTCTTCTTCTCATGTTTGACTCGACGCGCGGGGTTGGGAAAATCGATACAATCACCCGGTCGTCGGTGCCGACAGGACTTGCCTTCTTCGGCCGCTGAATTCAGGGCTTTGCGTGGTTTTTTGTTACCGAGGAAGGGAGAGGCCCTTTTTTGTTATATACTCCGAATGGGGGTGCCTCAGGATACATAGGCGCAAAGGAAAGTAGCATTCAATACGCACTGCTCAGCCGAAACCCAGAAACCCTGGCGTGTAAGTCGTGGCGGAGTTGTACGCGGGAAGTTGGGCACTTATTGACACATCGGAATGGGGCGATGGAGCGATCTGTGGGGGTCCTTTTTTGGACATACTGTAACGTTTAAAGCAATCAGCCAGATGGCTAGTTATGTAGTATTCTGCCCTATGTATAGGCCTTGTTATACAGAGTTACAGACTTCAAGATATCCCTGGTTCCATTTTGTACTCCGAGGAACTCCATGGTAAATGGCTTTCCCAGCACACACAGAGCGGTGCCACGGAGCTAGTGGAAGATTCCGGAGGCGAAACAAAAATAATAACTATGGGATGGAGTGCCCCCACACCGTCCCAGCGTTGTCACATCACACCCTGCCTGCACCCCAACGAGATCGCGGCCACTCGTAAATAAACAGAGCGCACCCAAACATTCGACTTTACGACAAACAGCCCGGACTCCGGAACGAAGAAAAAGAAAGCCCAAGGGAACTAGGGAACGCTGTGGCTGTGTTGTTGCGTGGCAGATTATGTGACCCACAACTCGTCACCTCGTCCGCTGCTAATAGAGGTCTCCGTGCACACCAAAGGGTAAGACCCGACACCCCAGGCCCGATGATCCCATACAAATAGGGTTTCTTTTACAGCCCCCTCAACATTCTGGAGGTACACCGGAGATCGCCAGCTTCGATTCGCTCGGTTTTTGCCCGGCTTGCCAGCTTAATGCGTGTCCTCCGTAACTTCGTCCAAAAGCGCGCGCGCGCGATCGCACACGTAAAAGTCAACATCATCGTCTGGACCCGGACCACCACCATAAACCAAGCCCAGTGCCCGCTCAAACAGTGACTTTGCTGACCGACCGACCGAACGACCGTCCGCCCGACCATAAAACTTTGAAACGGGTTGCCCTAGGACCCGCGCCAAGTCCGAAGTCCCTTTGACAGTGGGCGTGTAACTGGGTCAAACGGCTCCGAGTTTGTGAGCCATAATAGTTTTGCAGTTTGGTCCAGCGCGATTTGGCACACCATAAACGCGGAAACCCATTCGAGCCCTTACCTGGACGTAGTGCGATGCACAGGAGGCCCTCGCTCTCTCTGTGGGTCTTTTGGTGTGACTGTCGGGAGTCACTCTAGTTTCTTCGGCTTCAGATCCGCGGTTACAGCATTTTTCGGTTACAGGGAACACTAAATCCTCACACAATCGGGTTTGTGGAACTGTCGGGGTTCCAAAGGCACAACACACTGTCACACCGTTCGGGAGTTTCTCTGTCTTCGGGGCCTTGTCACTGTTGGCAAATGTCACCTCACAGAAAGTAGTAGCACCACGCGAGAATCACTAGTCCTTCGATAATCCGTCCACTAGGTGGCGTCCTGTTTCTCGCTTCCGTGTTGCGCCTCTCCGTTTGAGTTCGTACACACGCGCTTCAAGTTCAAGAAGCAGCACACCCCGAAAGGACCACTCTACTCTCGTCGGGAGCGATTTAAAAACTGATCCGAGATTTTTTGGGACCTGACCGTGTACAGGCGACTGGATTGGGACGACGTCCTCGAGGGGTAATCGTTTGCCACCGACGCGGGCGAGCGAGAGAGAGTCCCGAATGTTGTTGCCTATCCTCGCCGGCGGCGTCCTCTGGAGTTGTTGTCTCGCTCAGTGTCGGACCCGTTTTCGCTTTCGTTGGTCAAGGCGCACCAAAAGAGACAGACGAGGTCGCTGCTGTGTGTGTGCGTAGGTCGGAAGTAACGGATGAATCAGTCCGGCAGCGAACGGGAACGAGCGAGAGTGAGACAGGGCGCACCGATAAGGTCACTGGGAAAATTGATTCTTCTTTCTTTCCCTCTGTTTATGTTCCAATATTTTCCTCCGTCCCGACAACAGCAGCAGCCTCTGTGAAATCGAAAGTGCCGTGCCGTGCCGTTGTCACTGTGTTTCCATTTCTTCGCTTTTTGCTGGCTTCTCGCTTCTGTTGTTCTATTAGCGTGAGGATCCTGACTACCCCTTTTCACTACACGGCTACCGTCAGCCAGCGACGGGTAGCTCCCGGCCACCAGTTTCATGAAACTTCCAAACTACAACTTTCACCTCTAGGTAGGTTCTAGCAGTTCCGGTTTGTAGGCCCGTTTCGTAAGGCCGCTCCTTTGGAAGCTCACCTGTCCGGTCGGTGGCCATTAACTTTGCATTAAAATTGTCATTAAATCGCGCATCCCACGGCAGTGTGTGTCGGTTACGACACACACGTCGATAATGCCCGTCATTAGACGAGCTGGGTTTTTCTTGACTTGGTTTTCGACTTGACTTGACTTGGTTCACTGTGGATTCCATTGTTCTTTTTAAAGTCCGCTTTAAAGACGTTAATCGCGGGTTCTTTGCTTGTCGGCGATTGAAGTCCGCCATTAGAGCGGGTTTCGGGCAACTGTTTGTGATTACCGCCAATCTTGAAGTGCAACTTCACTAAGTGAGTGCTTGAAAGGGAATTTAAGAAAATGTTTTCGAATGCTTGTTTAGTAACGGGTGTCATAATGTAGGTTCGTATTCAGGAACTTAGCAAATGGATTACGCTGTGCGATCATCGTTCATTTGAAGCTATTGTTAGCATTTCTTTTTTTCAATTCTACATTTCTTTCTACGGCCAATGTTGCAATGCTGTAATTTATGTAATCGATAGAATTAGTTTGGAATTTCAGTCAAATGATTTAAAATAGGTGATCTTTATATCAAAAACTCAAACCGAATCCATCAAAAATCATTCTAATACCACCGAATGATAGTTTGAGTGCTGTCCAAACAGTTTAATGGCGTTCTATAAGCAACCTCTCCCCAGCCGTAATATGTTTCCGATGGCTCTCATTTCCGGTCAGGATGGTCAGTGGCAGCGGGTGACGCTGAAATTTTTACCATTAGTAACAAAACCCGCCTTGGGTGAGTACTGCTCATTGCACGAACAAAAGCTGGTTGGTCTGGCCGCGCGCATGTATATTACGCCTGCGGCGCGCATTAATTGCTTTTAAAATGGACTTTAACGATGGTCGATGGTCCGGTCCGACTGACCGTCCGTGGACACCGGGAGCTGGACAAATTGATGAAAATAAATACATTTTCGGTGCGCTTGGCTGTTGTGCCACGGAACCTTGAATGCATCCGAAAGTGGAAGATCAATACTATTATTAAAATCAATATCATAGGACGCGCTCCGGTAGCATCATCGGTATACGGGCGAGCGATGCTGTCCGGCCACTTTCGAAGATGTGTCAAAATTTGCCCATTGTTTATGCCCCTAATTTTCATAATTAAACGAGATGTGATGAGAAAAATCGAGACGACATAAAATGCCGCCCGTGCAATAGGCGAAGGCAATATCCAACACATGCCACTATTTTCTACGGCCCAATAGTTGATGTGCCAGTGTATGTGATGCGATGAAACACTGCGGCCACGGAGATACACGGGAAAAGAAAATCCACGGACACAAAATTGATAGGAAAATGCCCGATGCGGAACCGAAAGACATTTCTGGTGGAGTAAAGCCAGAGCAAAACTCCCTCGGGGCTTTTTATTTTCTTCGCACACACTGCACACGTGCAATGGCCGCCACCGGCGGCGAGGAGGGCCAACAACGACAACAAAAAAGGGGGAAAAAGTCACATAAAGGGGGAAAAATCGGGAAGCGAAAGAAAAAATTCTGCCCAAGCGAGTGGCCACAAATCCGGGGGATAATCGAAACGACGGTGGCCCGGTGGGAGGAACGGCGTAAAGAAGATGGGTTTTTTCCTGCTTTATCTCGTCCGTTCTCGTCCCCCTCGCCCGATTAGTTTGTGTGGTCACAGACAGGCGCGTCTTGGACCACGCACGGTGGGCATAAGCGGAGGCCCGAAGTTAGCCATTTTCCGATGCCGACAGCCGACGGATCTTTGTTTCATCAAATTTTTCACTCTTTTGCTCGGGCTTTGTACCATTAATATTCATTGAAATTTTCTCCAGAATGACCGTTGTGTTTAAATTTAAATTGTATCATTCTTTTACGCTGAATCAGATCGGAGTTATTCATTAGTTATTCTTAATGTATCCACAATAATTCTTTGTATCGAGTTTTTGGGATATCAATTTCCAATTAAAACCGATATTTTCTAAACCGGTTTTCTAAAACCCATTATGAAGTAATAATGGCTATTGGCGGTCTGGTTCTGAAATACTGCTATTTTCTTCTGATCTTTCAATCTTTTGTGGACATTTTAATGATTTACAGTGTACTGTACTACTAAAGATCGTTTTCCGATTGCACGAGCAATATTTAAGCGTAATAATGCGAAAAATATTAGTCTGAACAGTTTATGGCTATCGAAAAGACCTGCTCCAACGGGTCTTAAATATCAAATAAGGACACATGAGTAATATAAGCAAATTTACCAAGCCTCTGGTCAAAAGTCCGAGTCCGGCCGGCCCATAGTGCGCAACGCCATCGAACGCATCACCATGGAAACCGGTAATTTCCGTGATTATTACACACACGCAGGCGACCAGGGAAAGTAATAGACGCCTAAGCAATCGGCCGACCACAAATCTCCCCAAAAAAGCGAGGAAAACTCTCACCACGCATCTCCCCGAAAAGAATGGTACTTTTTCATCTTCTTCTTCTTCGTCCTCATCATCTTACTTCACGCCCTGCAGAGTCCTCATGGCCCACCACTGGGTTGGCCCTGGGCGGCTTATGTACAAGCGGGAGACCCGAGCGCCATTTGTTATTATTGTGTGTGCGGCCTGGAGTGGAGTGTGCCGTTAAAAAACAGCGCCCCCCATCGGTGGTGTGTGTGTTTGTGCGTACACACACGCACACAGACACTGCTCCTGGTCGTAAATGATGGAAATGGCGCCCGAAAAGGGGCCGAATGGAATCGAACCGGGAAAATAGGGAGAGAGAAAAAACGTACGCCAGCAGGAAAAAAGGGACCAAAAACACGCAGAGCTCGGCCGGCGGGCGACAAAACATGGACGACGGCGTCCCCCTTCGTGCGTTTTACAGCAACAACAACATCACGAGCAGGAGCACACAACGACGGCGGTGACGGCTGTGTGTTGGTCTGCCCCTCGAAAAAGGATCGTAGCAACCGTCGTCGTCATCGTCGTATTGACGGGCGCGCGCTGAAACCCTAACCTCACATCCATTTATTTATCGGCCGACAACGTACACGCGGCAGCAGCAGTCGGAACCGTTTTTCGAGGGTCGAGAGAGATTTCTTTTTTTACTTTTACACATAAGCCGACGCACGAGCACGCGGCTTTGAGGCTTCGGAGCCCGTTCCCCTTCGCCACGCAGCGAATCAAATCCAGGCAGCATACTTTTGGGCGCACTCTCTCTCGCTCAGGCCGCCGCCGCGGTGGAACTCGTTTATTTATACCGTTTCTCATTCATGTTGTATGTTTCGGGCTCCGTTTATTTACCTTTGGGTTTTTCGGGGCCGATCGAAACAAAGGACAGCACAAAACACAACGTCCCGAGCGCACGCATTGGCCCAAACTATTGCGTAACAGTGTAAACATAAAAAACACGCGGCCACGCAACCAACATAACACACCAACACACATCGACGAATGCTCGACGCCGATTGGAGGCTCGATTTTCTCGATGTTTGTTTTTTATTTCACCTTTTTTTTACGCTTGATAACTCGCTCGCTTGTGTGAGTGGCCTTGTGTGTGTACAGTTATCGTAAAAGGAAAATGGCGGACTCGTGTCTCGTGGCGCCACAGCTTATGACTGAGAATGGGTTTACAACAGTCACTTATTTAATGATTACTACATCATTGGATTTGCTAGAAAGTATAGAGATTACTAAAAGAGAGTAATCATCGATTCAAGGGGATTTTTTCAAATTTTACCTTTTCAACTGCTAACTCATACTCACTCATCAAATAATTTCTGTCATGTCCTGTCTTTTCATGCCCATTTGATCAGTTTCGGTAAAAAGTTAGGAGAAGCAATTCATACTTCAACTTTTTTGGAAACATATCTGAATAAGGCTTTGTGTGTGAACGACCTATATCTTCGGAGACATACGCGTTAGCCTAGAACAGAAAACCGATTTAAAATGTGCAATTAAAACATATCGTCGGCCATGCAAACACATTCGCCGGACCTTACGGCCCATTTCTCTACCAGATTGATTTCCTACCAGGTTTCAACAGAATTTGTTACGAGTAGTGATCGGAAAACTCAGTCCTGGGCTCGTTGTACATTGAAGGTTGGCTAAAGCATTATTTACAACGCATTTATTTAATACTAACCAACATAAATCGAACGCTCCGCTTTAAGCAATTAATTAAACAAACGGCTGGTCCTGGATTCCGGGCGATCTGGTATTTTAGTTACTCTCCGTATTCCAAGACGAGTTACCTGAGGTCGTATTATTCTTTGTTACTTTCAAATGTCATTTGGACATTTCGATTCGAAATAATAGAATAGAATAATAATAGATTTTTAAATTGTTTTTATACATAAGTACGGTTCATAATAATTATCCATATCCTACAGAGTACTGCTAAAGGATCAGACAAATCTTTGAGTTAAAGCATTCAGACAGAAAGGACTCTGCTTCCCCATTTTCATTTCATTTGATAACTCCGATAGGGCGGCTATTAAGGATGTGTTACGCTTCGCTGTGACGCAGCCACCGCCGTTTAAGGGCGAGTCGTAAATTAACGTTGAAACCGCCGACAACGTGGCAGCGAACAACGTGTTGCATCGTGTGACTGCACATTCGTCGAAGGCAACTCCTTGCCGCTCGCCCACAAACACGGCCCTATATTTGCTGAGCGATTATTTATGGAAGGATTACTTCTAATCAGTAGCCACGGACCCGCCTACCGTGTGCTACGGGCGGCAGGCAATCGTACTGATGGCCGACGTTCAGGCCGACGTGGCACGTACGTACAAGTTCCGCAGTTCTCCGTGGCAATCCGGCAGCATTATCAGCCGGTGCATGACGCAGAGCATCGGCCAGAGGTGGTGCATCACCGTGCACTGTCTTGCGCCGCCGCCATCGTGTGGAACTCACGCAGTGCGCTGCTAGATTTTGTTGTTCCAAAGATTTCTTATCAAGCACCATCGGGCGCGGCCCAGTGTAAATAAGTGATGCACGCACCCGAAGAAAATGTACATCATAAAGTCCCAGGGCACGTGGGGGAAAAAACATTCCACGCCACACAGGGGCACTCGGCACCGCGCCGGGAGCATAAGACAATCGATTGAAAACGAGGCTGTTGACACACCGTGATTTGGTTTTTGGGCCCCGGGTGGTTGATTTTTTGATAGTCTTGGCGATTATGGGCGACCGCCATCAGGGCGCTACGACTGCGACGTGCGGCTACGGCCCTGAAACTATTTCTTGTTTTGAACTATTTAAATTTATGTACACAGCGATGAGGCAAAGCTGACGACCAATCAAATCGCTTCCTAATTTTGTCCATCACTCACGGAAGTATGCAACAAAACCGGTCTTCAAACGTTTCTCGATTTCGCAGAGTTAGAGAATGATTTTATAAAACATTTAATTTTACTGGAATTTTTGAACACATATTTTCCGATCCATTTGAAATATTTCTCACTCGCGAGTTTCTGCTATCGTCCGTCAGAGGGCCACGCACGAAGCGCCAAAGGTAACGGTCGTTTAAATTAAATGGGTTTGAGAAAGAATTTCGATAAGTAAGCTAAGCCACAAACATACGAACAAGAACCGTAGAACATTAGCCGCGTTGATTGTGCGCTTAACTACACTCCATTTTTCTCTCTTTCGTCCTATCTATCAATCTTTTTCCTCTCTCTCTGTCTCTTTTTCGATGTCCTTTCGCTTGTTGCGTGTCCTGTGCCAACAGGGACTAGTGGCTCGCTCGTAGACACATTATCGGATGCCATTTGCCGCAACCATGTTGCATTAATGCATAGCATAGTCTTCCCTAGCCTGATGTAGCCGTAGTCGTGTAGTAGCTCTGTACTCTTGCTAGTAGTTAGTGCATTTGCTGTGTGCCCATAGGTGCCTGGTAGCTGGTGGAGCTTTCCGGCTTGTCGTGACACATACATACACACACACACGAGCGTTGTAGGTCGCAAACAATTCTCCATCCGCCACAGCGACCGCATCCGCACATAGCCAGAAAAGCCTTTCGCCTCGCGCAGTAGTAGTGCTCCTCCTGTTTGCTCTGTAGTGTCTCTCTGCCTGGTAGAGTTGTCTGTATCTGTATGGTGCCGATCAGCGGTCACCGAATACCATGTTTAAATTGCCACAACCCAAATAACCACCAGCCGGTGCAAAACAATACCACGAAAGACCGAAATCAGCAGCACTATTCGACCAATCTCCCCAATCGCTCAACCCGCTCTTCTAGGTGTCTGAAACGGATCTGGAAGTAATAGAGGCGACCGGTCGCAGTCCCGCGGAAGATTCCGGCCTCGGACTGGCATCGACGATGCCCGACATTCGCAATCGGTACATATTCGCGTGTGGCACTTGGCCCGGCGACCCGTGCGGTGACTGGCTGGCTGGCTGGCTGGCCGGCTGGGGCTGCCCTTTGGCCGGTCCACGTTCTCGGCCCCATCGGGGACAGCCTTTCAATGCTAATGCATTTCTTTCTTTCTTTTTCTTTTTCCTCTCTTACTCTATGATTTTCCTGTTTATGCTGCGCTCTTTACTTTTATTTTCCTTCAAATTATCGTGATCGTTGCGCGTATGTTTGGCCGATGATGGGGCGATTATGTACGGGGCTTCAATTGATTATGCTTTCCATTGGTT
This sequence comes from Anopheles cruzii, assembly GCF_943734635.1. NCBI lineage: Eukaryota > Metazoa > Arthropoda > Insecta > Diptera > Culicidae > Anopheles > Anopheles cruzii. The sequence continues at coordinate 18,202,866 of NC_069144.1, forward strand.
GTGGGCCCGAAACCTGGGGTGGTTGGGGTGGTGGGGTTTAACGACACAGCCCGCCAGCACCGTTACCGTATCGGCCTATGTCGGCAGGACCAATCCTACACCATCACGCCTCGTCGTCGTCGTCGTCGTCCCGCCACTTGAACGCATCGTTGGCCGACCTTCCGCATAATCCTCTCACCGTCACGCCCAACCGGCTGAGCTTTGCGCCGGGTGGCCCGGGCGGCCCCGGCCCGTCGGCCCTCGGGGGCCACCACTTGAATCGCCACAAAATATCCTCCTCGTCTAGCGACGTCGTAAAACAGTTGAAGAACAAGGTGATTACTTTTGGTTCTCTTTCTCTTCTTCTTCTTCAATCCTTCTTTCCTTCTTTGAGTTCTGTTTGTTTTGTTTTGTCACTACTGCTCCATTTTCGCTCCTGTTTCTTTCTTTCAGTTTCTATCTTTCATAGTTTTTTTATGTTTTCTTTGAGATTTTGAATTTTTCTTACTACCTTTTTTATAGTTTCTTTGCGAGAAAGGATTTTTCCTTTTCTTTCGTTTTTTGTGTATTTTTGCATAAATCACCCGTTTGATCACCAAGGCATTTCTCAGCCTTGTGCACCTGACCGTGAGTGCACTTTCCACTTTTGAGTTTCTAAGCTTTCCGTTTGTATTTTGCTTAAAAAAGAGTTTTGTTTTTTGTTTTTTTCTTTTGTTTACCGTCACACTGTCGCCCGAAAGCGGAACACACAAAAGGAGCAAGTGCAGAGGCCGCTTGACTTTGTGTAGCTTTAGTCCCGTATGTCGTCGTAGCACTACTGTTCCTTACCTAGAGCGTTGTCCCATTTTATAGCGCGTGTTCGTTGTGTGCCCTCCCATTTTAAAGTACCATAGTTTAAGAAACTGTTACGAAAGCAACCGATTAGCGTGAACCGTGTAGCCGTGTGTGTATGTTTTAAGCTCCTCCGTTTTTTTTGTTTTGGTCCTTCAAGGAATACATTCGCACAACCGACATCCACAAGTTCTAATAATCCCTCCCCACATAATATACTAATAACGATTTAACTACACAACACATGCAGTGAACTAGTGAACTATACACAGAACGGGAATGTTCCGACTCTGGTAGCCATGGTGCATGGAGTCCTTCGAAGATCGCCCACAATACTACACACACTCACACACACCGGCACGTTCAGCGATGATGATGATGGGGTACTACTGGTCCGAAGGCAGGGTCCAACCGTCGGTCACTGAATATTTGCCACACTGTATACTCACACACTTGTCATTCTTGTGCAAAAACGTGCATTATTACGATCACCAAATCTACACCACGTTCGTGCTGCGTTTCGTTTATTTTTCTTTCATTTTCCGTTTTACACTTTAAAACCCTTATTTTATCCATGCTCTGGGATACAACACAATAGAGTGTACCGGTTTTTTACATAGTTCACAGTTGAAGAATGTTGGTTCCTTCTTTCCGTTTCCGTCTCTTTGTTTTGTTTTGTAAACCACTAACCCATGCAAACATGCCTTACCGAACCGAACTAACTCGTTCTCGTTTGTTTCCGTTTTCCATTTTATCTTTTTCCTTGCCCATTTTTCTCTCCATTTCTTTGTTCCGTCGCGATAACACCGAAACTCACGAAACCTCTGGGGGATGCACCTGACCACCTAATGTGCTCTCTTTAGGACTACAATGATCCGACCAGACCCAGGAGAGGCAGCGAAACCCAGCTATCGAGGGCAGACTACGACTCGGTAAGTGGTCCATTTTGAAAGAAGACATCAATAATTTGGCCCTAGCCCCTTTGTTGCTTTTGATTGGTTGGTTGGTTGGTTTAGCACTGAATCGCATATAATTTACAATAGGTTGTATTTTTAGTTGGGGTTCATGTTTACATTTCTCCAATGTATTATTCAATGTATTTTATTTCATTGTTATCTATATTGTTAGTAAACTAACAAACAGTTTGCTCGCATTATTTTCGGCTTATTACATTTATTTTCGATTCAGTTTCGTTTCGACTGGAGTCTACCGACTTAAACACTCGCCGAGACAATGTTTTTAACAATTTTACGTGTTATACCCTTTTTGCCTCCAACAGGATCAGGTATGTACGGGTTTCAGTTTACTGCTTGCATATTTCGGTTTCATTTTTCCGTTGTCCATGGCAGCACATTGTGCCTTGGCATGGTGTCGTCTGTTCATTCGTCCATTACTCTTGTACAGTGAGCCAGCTAATATCGATACAATAACGCTAGACATCGAGCCGAATTTAGTGGGTTGCCCAGAGGGCAGTAGTTGCTAGAGAAAAGCGGTGTACGCTATTAGGTCATTGAATGTTACCGAAAGCCGATCGAACTGTTAGCTAGGATTCCGTAACAATATCCGGTAACACACGCAGTAATTAGTGTCAAATTATTACGCTCGTTGTCGAAGCCTTCGATTTGCTATACTAAATTGAACCATCATAGTGCCCCTCAGAAAACCATAGTTGCCTAGGAAACCTAGAGCTCGTCGATGAACGATCTAACGTAGTTGCCCAACAATCGTTTCATAAAATCATAACCAATCTAATAGCACACGTTCTTCTTAGTAGTGCAGTTTCATATTCGTAACTCGATTATTTTCTGTTACAACTATTTACGGTACTCATAAGATTTTATTTTACTATACGTGAGTTAGACACAAACGTAAGCAGGCAAATGATCAAACGGTGGAAGGACGGTCGGTAAAATCAGAACAATGTTCTCGCTCCCCAAGCAACCGTCAAGTAGCCATCTTCATTTTGTCATTTCCGTCGCACGCTACTACCGTGTAATCTTCCGTAGATTAAACAAATCAACTTTTTCCTAACAAAAAACCGCCCGAAAACTTACAGGGAAGCTACTTAGATGGAATACGATCACATTTAGGTGGTTTAACGCAGCGAGTCAAATCTTGGTACTGGGGAAGACCTCTCGTAAGTGCAAACTACTCTACTCTCTCTCTCTCACTTTCTTCATTTTTTTTATCTTAAGTCCTTCTCTCCTGTTTTGTGTTTCGAGTGATCTTTTTTGAACCCGTTTCGGTTTTGTTTCGTTTGGTTTCTTCTTTGATATTCAAACTCGATTTAACTCGTCACTCTGCAAAGTCAGCCACTGTTAGGGAACGTGTGCCGTTTTCGATCATTCTGTATACTTTCTGGTTTAGTGTGTCTTTTGTGTGGATTTTTACTCATCTCCTGGAACTTTCTGTGGATTATTAAGATGGAAAACGTTCGAACTGTTCACGATATAGTTTTCCTCGGTTTTTAACGTGCATTCCAAAAAAATAGATCAGAAAAGAACACTTTTTCCATCATGTTTTCCATTTCTGTTTGTATTGTGGAATGATCGAAACCGAAATGCACCGTTCTGTGGGAGCAAGCAGTGCACAAACAGCCCTTTACCGTTTCTGTCCACTCTGTGTATCTCTTTTTTACATTACATTCGTTTTGTACCTTTTATTGCCCAAGATGGCAGCAGTTTTTAGATGCACCCATAAATCAGTATTACGAAGCACGAATTGTGTCCATTTTTATAAGTATGTATACAGTTTTTGTATGTTTTTTGAAAAGATCTCTGTCTCACGCTCATTACCGCTATTCGTACTCAACTTTTGCATTTTCTACGTTGGTCTACCAAATTCGATTTGAACCATTTTTCTCTAATTTTTTCTGATGTTTTCTAATTGAATCAAGTTTGTTATGTTTTTTTTGCTATTGGCGATCTTATCTGAAACGAAACACATTGTTCTGTCGATACTGATAAAGCCACAAACAGTCTTGGAATCGAATACTTTAACGGGTCCACCGATTTTGCGGTTGATTACGATGGCATCCTTTACTTATTATATTTTACTCTTTTGTGCCGTAGTTGAATTGGAATGTTCGTGCCAAATTTTCTTAATATTATGTGTAGTGTTGCTACAGTAAACAGTCTATAATTTTATCACCATAGTGCATGCGTTCTTATGATCTTTTTCGGTTTTAGTAATTTGTACACTCAGTAGGAATAGTCATTTTAAAACGGCCAAAAAATATTTACCTCATTCGAACAGAAATCGTCCCAATCATAGGTAGAATCAATTATAAGTAAGCAAAGCTGCACCAAATTGTAGACCCATTTAAAACGTTTCGAAAATGAATGTTAAGGCACACCAAAACTGGACTCTTATACCAATGGACACTTTTGCCAAGGCTGGCTGGTCGGAAACACTACTTTCTGGACGCCTGCTTTCCTTCTTTTGCTCCCCAGCAGTAAAATTGGCTAAATGATTTACCCTGCCCTCTTACACCACCATATCATCTGTTGTTACTTCAAGTTGTCCAAGTGTTACTACTACCAACGCACTTACAGCAACACTTACAGGCATGGGGCACCTTTCTCATAGTATCAAGGATTGAAAGAAAAGCAAAATAAAGGGAACGTAACATCCATTTCCAACTTGGCCACATCCTGTGGGAGACAAACACAAGGACACAGCAATATTACGAATCACAATTGAGCTGTGAAATAAATTTTTCTTTTCCACTTTACTACCTTTCGATGATATGAACCACACACTATACAAGATTAGACTCGACTACAAGATTAGACTAGCCTGTACCATCACTTCCGGACGGATCAGAGCCCCGTTTGCAAGAAATTCTAGTATCACGATGCGAGGCGCAGACAGTTCACAAGTTTCGTTCAATTTATTTTACTATCCCGGTTTCAGTTTTTACTTAGTTAAACATTAGGTTAGGGTTTTGTTTATGATTGTTGGCGCTTTTGTTGGTTCGTTCTATGGTTTTGCAATTCTTTCGCCACCGTGTTCTGTTCGCACCACAAGTTTCGCTTTACTAACTGCTCTCTGCTATCCGTTGTTGTGTTGATCGTTTCGATCGATCGTTTGGTTTGTTTGTTTGTTCAATTATTTGTACGTTCGTTCGCTGGTTCGTTGTTTTATTGCTTTTCTTTTTGTGTTTTCCGGGCTTGTTTTCATGTTGCTTTTGTGTTCTTTGAAAAGAGAGCAGTTTTGCGGTTTTCCCCCCTGTTCGATTATGCTTTCGTCCCCGTTCGTTTACTTTCCCTGCCGAGTTTCCCGATTTTCCTTACCAGCGACACGCGAAAGCGTTTCGCTTGTCCGTGCCGGTACTACTGTCTATTGTTTCATTTTGTGTAATATTCTTTCTTTTCTTTTCAATTTTTCTACTTCTAACTACTCGAATATCGAATCGTTTGTCGAATGCCGACACCAAAAATCCACAATTTAAAACTAAACCGCACACACGTACACCACTACTCGGCCCAAACCCGTTCTAGGATTTGTCGATTAAGTTGTCTAGAAGTTTTGATATGAATGATGATGACGGAACAGGAGGAGGCACACTGTTAGGAACCGATCCGGGTGTCAGACGACATCAGGTAAATGCTCGCTATCTATCTCTATCTCTCACTCTCTGTACTTCTATCTATGTGCTGTGTGCTGTGTGCATAATTTGTTCGATTTGTCTACACACCACTATTGTGTCCAACATATGACGTACAT
>NC_069144.1:18210903-18236222 GCF_943734635.1 Anopheles cruzii
TTCAAGAAACACAATCACAGCACGCGTTGAGCTGAGCATTTACTTTTGAGAGAAGAAAGCGCACTGCCGTTAAACTGTAAGCGAAGCAACCACTCAAAAGGAAAGGCACCACATTTTGCAAGACGATCGGCAGGAGGGAGGGTCGATCTGGCACCGCACTTTAGGTTTCGTTTGGCGCCATTATGCTACTCGAAAGGGTTTGCATCACTTCAGTTCCGCATTCTGCATAACACACTATTTCATCCGCACGCACGCACGCACGCACGCCGGCCTTTTTGAGCCTTTGAATCTGTCCGCAACACTTCAGACCCACTTACTAAGTACAGTCAAGAGAACCAAAGAAGGAGTAACTGATCAGCAAACGGGAAAGGAAAAAATCAAACAGCAGCGTATTCTTTATTCGCGGTAATTCAGAGATATTCTAGCCGTCAGGGATGAACATGATGATGAATGTTGATTAAATGATAATGACTCACAGACACAGGTGTCGCAGCCGAACCGAAGGCTCGGCTCATTCCCCCCGCCCCTATCTTTTTATGATGTCACACACCGGGATGTGTTGATCCCGATCCCGGATCCTGATCACCAACCCGGTCGGCTTTCAAGTGGTAAACACAGGACCTCCGAGAGCGACCTCCTGTTGTGCGGCTCTGTTGTTCCTACATTTCGCCTGCAGAACGGGGCGAAAAAATAAAATACTTTAACAACAAACTCTCACACGAAACCGATACAAAGACACACAGCTTTTACCGGCACTTCGTGTAGCAGTACCGATGCCGACCACAAACTGTTTCACAGCCTACTTTCGCCCTCGGAAAACGTGGTGATAACACTTCGATGATGACGAAATGAATGACGGAATTGTCGAATTGATTATCGAATTGTCAACACCGGGTTTTCTAATGGCACAAGTAGACCAAGCAAGTAACGTCCATTGGGCGTCAAGCTAATAGTACTGCGCCAGGATCGCGTGAAGGATCGTGGCAGAATCCTTGTGCCAACGCAGCCGAACGCGCGCGAAGTTCGCGCTGCGTGTGCTGTGTACAATCAGCGGTAGATCGCCGTAGATCGCAGGAGATCTTGCTTTTTGGTTCAGTTTCGACAGCTCGAAATCACACCACGTAACACACACTACACCCTGCTTTGGTAGCACGCAAAATTAAACACTCTCAAACACACAAACACACACACAGCCACACGTACCAGGAACAGAGAATTCATTGTTGTTCTTTCGACGTAAAACGGGAAATGGTATGAGTCTAAAAAACATTAATGCTGAACGGTCACAGTGCAGGCACGAAGTGTATTAATGGGAGGGGGCGGATAGGCGGAAACAACCCTCTAATGCTGTATTGTAGTAAGGTGGTAACGCCGCCGAAGGCGCTTCAACGCTCAAACACTTGCTGGTTTTCGAACTCCGGAACGAAGCTGCCGGAAGGAGGTAGCTGTTATCGCTCTAGTGTCGTCGTTATCGCTTTATTCGTCGTCGTCTTCGTAAAAGTAAAGCTGTGCTGCTTCAGGCAGCAGCGGTACTAATTAAGTAATCGAGTATCTGAGTAAGGCTATCAGTTAACAACAGTCTGCAACGGTGAAACAAACCGAAAGCTCCAGGAGCCCGCGTACAGTGGTTTAACCAGGGAAGCGCACGCAGGCCTTCAAAGAGTCCTTAATTCGAAATTGGAACCCAATCCGGATTGACTCGATCAAACAAAACAGACGGCAATTATCGGGTGTACACTTACGGTTTAAGCCTTCACAATCAAACGACGCTAGGTTTAGTTGTAAATCTCCTATCGGCTATCAAATAAGTGACATTGTGCGACAGTGTTACTTGACTGCTAGAGGCGCCATCATCTGTTCTGCAGTGAAAATAATTTTGCCGAAAGTTCTATTGCACTAATTTTACCACAACGGTCAACCTTGGTGGGATCGGCTGAGCGTTATCCATTACATCACACTGCCGGAGAAACAACAGACGGTTCATGTACACACACACCACCGGACATAAGCACACCTCGAAAGCCATCCCAGGCCCGCAAACGGAGTCCAAAACTTAAGCGTACACCCAGTATTTGGCCGTTACTAGGAGGATCCTTATTGTTTTCTGCTTTCGGCAAATTGGTTCCAAACAGCACGAAGCGACACGCCAGGTACGAGGTGACAGGTGATTCGGCAGGACAACTTTGTGGGCGAGACAGTGGAGAGAGAGGGAGAGAGAGAGAGAGTGTTATTGAGTAGAGTGTAGCGTGCGTAGTAGTTCTCGCCTCCTTTCCTTTAGCTTCGCTCGCCCCGCGTAGTAGTGAGTTTCGTGAATTGGGGAAATAAAGCAAAGCCAACGATTAGTAGAAAAACGCGTTTTCGTTTTTAAATAGCAAACGAAACACGACATACCATACATTATCATTCAGCGTGTTCGAAGGTGCGCGCGCAAGCAGCGAACGGGAACGATGCCTCCGAATGTGGTTGCTTTAACAAATTCGTAGTCAAAAGTATTGTAGTTATGTGAATACACAAAAGAAAACGTGCGTCGCAAAGTTCAGCGTTGTTGTAGTAGCGAGCGCACCAGGACGCGTGCGAGGCAGGCTGGGGGAGACAAAATCAGAATTCAAATCGGCCAGCGAGCAAACGCTTTTGAGATAAATTTACTAATAGAGAAGGCCGACCAGGAGCAAGAGGTCTTTCGAAAATCGTAGAAATCACACACAAACACACACACATTTAGCTCGTTTTCGATTAGCATTCGATCGCACCTGACGGGAAGGCGGAAATTGTTGGAAGGGAACGAACTTTACTCAAACGAAGAAAAGAGAAAAGAAACCAAACAAACAAACAAGAAAGAAATGCCAACTCCAGTATGCTTTTAAACATCTGTGCTCGCAGAACTACGCAAAGAAACCACAAGATTAAAACGAGAGCTTCGCTTCGAGAATTGAGTCGTGATAAAAGAGAAAAATGATATGTTAAACTCAGTGTTATAAACTAGGTAAACGCAGGGTCACCCGCGCCTTCGCTTCGGGCGCCAAACCTTGAGGCGACGTTCGGAATTAGTTGCTGTTGCTGGCAAGGACCTCGGAGTGTCGGCCCAGCTTAGACGTATTGCGGTATAGAACGTGCGCGGTGAAGTGGCTCTCAAATATCGCGCCAATCGACTGTTATTTGATAAAGTGGAGCGTAATTACTTGGTTGTAGCCATTGTTTCGGTTCGTGCTGGTGCGGCTCGGTGCCGTGAAACTCTGATCTGATCACTATATCGCTAAATCTGATCTCTAAACGCGCTCAAAAGTAAGAGCACGAGCATAGGGCCAGAGAGAAAGCAAACGGCAGAGGCTAAAAGGAAAACACAAAAGTGAAACACGTAACTGCAACAAAACAAAAAAAGAAAGAAACAACGGAATCATTACTCTACATGCGTAAGGCTAGTCTGTAAAAGCGGAATCGTTCAAATAGTACTGAGCGAGAAACCACTGCAATGAAAGTCTTATGACAACAGAAGACAGAGCAAAAAATATATATACCTATATACATATATTATTAAGGAAATAGACAACAAACTGCTTCATAAGTATAGACACACACACATACACACAGGCACAGCAACAAGTGAAGTGAAGTATTAGACAGATGTGTAAAGAAAATGAAAAACAATTGTATTAAAGAAACCCACAAACATAAACCCAAAGTAACACTTTAAAAAAGCAGCATTAAGAATTAATTTTCCCAAAGCATAAAAATGGAAGATCCGGACAGCGGCCACAAGGGTTAAAGCCAGGGTTAATCCAGTAAACTGTGTAATCATTAACGTAAGCGAGATCAGGTAAACGGAATGCAGCAAACAGCAGCAAACGCAATCAGTCGAACACGGGACACACATTTCATGAAGCACGAAACTGTAAATGCAAACACAAACCAACATGAACAGAGGACAACAAGATAACCTAAAACCGAAACGATATAACGGAGCCAAACGAAAGCAAGAAGAACGTGAAAGGAACGAAAAGCCAACATTCCCCGTTTAGAGAATGCAGATGATCAACGGAGTAGTTGAAGTTCACCGATGAAAAAACCCAAGCACATACTCAAGCACCACTCAAAACAACTCCCACATGAACCTAAGACCACCCTCTCTATATATTTGTAGTCATTCGTCTCATCCGGTGTCCGGTCTCGGGGCACGTTGAACATTTAAAATCACAAAATCGAACGAGAGTACTCGCAGTCCTTCTCTTTTTCGTTTCTCTCTTTCTTTTTCTTTCTCTCTCTCTCGCTCTTAATTTCCAAACAATTTATTGTAGTAAAATACGGTGTAGTACACTAATTTGAGAAACAACACACACCACAGTAACAAAGATTACCCCTTCTTCATCGTTGGCTGTTTAAAAATGAGGCACTCAATAGAAAGAGAGAGAGAAAGAAAGAAAGAAAAAGAAGAAAAACAGGCATAAAAATCAAATATTCAAACATAAACCCTATGTCACTGTGGCCGTGAGCGTGGTGTGTGTCTTAAGTGAATGAATTCTATGTGAAAGCAGAAAATATTAACCGAAAACACTACCCTTCTCAAAGCTGCTGCAAAACATGTAGAGAAGACGAGCAGAGAAAAACGAAAAGACAACAAGGTAGTTCTTCGCCGTAACGCCATCGCCATTGCCTATCGACATCGGAACATAAGTAGATTCGTAGCACCGCAAACGCATCGCCACCAACTCAAAACCACCTCGGCACGGAAGTAGCTTAATTTGAAAGAAGTGGGCAAAGACAAACTTAACACAACCCGCCATCATCCACATCGCCATCACGGGAAATGTAATTAATGTGCTCATAGTAAGGCGGCTATCGATACTGCAATCATACTGGGAAACAGGCTTCAGAAAAAGGATGTTTAACTTTGCAAAAGTAGCTTCGGCTGCGAGTAACACGTGAACTGTTTCCGACAACAACCGGGTCCAATATGGCCGCTGTTGTCGGCACGTGTGCTTCGACCCCTGTACAATGTACTTCCGCGTTTACCTCACGATCATCGTGTGATCGTGGCTGTGGAGTGCCATCTACAAAATGTGTACGTGCGGGTCCGTCGGTTGGAAGGCAGCCTTAATTACAGCTCGTTTTAAGTTGCACTTGCTGTTGAAAATTGAGCAAAAGACAGGAATGGCCACCGGGGAACTTCATTGGCGAAAACGGAACCTTATAAAAAATACACAATCACCGCAGAAACGAAAGTAAAACTGAAATGCGATCGGATGGAATGCTTAAACCAGACCTAATAAATGTTGGAACGTTGGGCTTAGCCGGCAGCGACTGCCACACGCACCTGGAAAACTGGAAATATTGGCGCTTAGATAAACCTGTAAAAAATATATAAATATATAATGAATACATACGTTGCTACACCGCCAAAGCAGAGCCTCCGCCAATCGAGGCTGAGGCGCGGAACTGTTTGTTAAGTTTTCTCCTTCGAAAAGATGCTAGACAGAGAGATAGAGAGAGACAAAGAGAGACGGAACCGTCTTAGTACGAGCTAAGCTAGAGACAACGGAAGACTAAGACTTTAGAGGGATTAGTATACTCGTACAGCCATTATCTCATCACGGTGCGGCAGCGATGGCAAATGGTAATTCCTAATGAATGCAGTTTGTATTTTGTGTACATTTCAAACATTCATTCAAAATCGAACCGAATCATGCAGTAGCGAACGTAAAGCGAACGCAAGGGCAGTGTTACATTTTTACTAGAACAGTAAAAGTCAGCGAAGCAAAAGAGAAAGAGAAACCCGAAAACCGAAGGAAAAACGGAAGGAAAACGCAAAATCTCACGAGTCCTGGCAAAAGCAGAAAGGACGCCTGAGTACGGTGGCTCCGGAGCACACATGTCCAGTGACAAGTGTAGTAGTCTCGAGTAGGAAAAAAGGAAACCGCATCACAGCGCTAGAGCAGGCCACAAAACAAGTGAAGCAAGCCGACAACCGAAACAAAAGCACCTCGAAGGGCGTAAACGCGGAAAAGCACAGCAAAACAAAAAGAAAAAAAGGAATACTGTTATTAGTTAACAAGGTATATGCGATAATATGCAGAAAACAAAACAAAATATTAAACGAGAGCATTATGAAGCAGCCGACGAAGGGTGATCGAGCGGAGAATGCTGAAAATAAACTTCACAATGATAAACGAAACTGAAACACGACACGACGACGTTGGTAGTGTTGAGTTTTGATTTCTTTCGGTCCACAACGAAACAACGACAGCGAACAAGATGGGTTGCAATTTCATGAAAAAAACAAACCCGCTACGTCACACCGGCTGTGCGTGGCGTGCGTTTATTCAAGGTTAAATAGAAACCAAAAAGGCCATCGTGTAAAATGCTTACAATTTGTCTTCTGCTACATAAACTATTAGTAAGAGCCAACGGGCAGGCCGACCCCTGGGGCCGTGCGTGACGCTAGAAACGTGATCAAGGAAAAACAGCAGGGTGATGCGTAAGGACAATCCACTCCCCGGCAAGGAAGGAGGCGGCTCGTTTCCCGTGGTGTAAGCATCTCCCGGATCTCTCGTGCGCCGAGCGCGTTCGGCCACTATTCGAACACGATCGTATCGTTATCTTCGACGGAGTAAAAGTCCAAACTTTTGCCATGGTTCTCGAGCGGCATGCGTACTCTACGCTTGCGGTCCAGCAGGTACAGACGCAGGGCGATGGTGCCATCGGGCAGGCCGAACAGTTTGACGATCAGGTTCTGGAGTGTGTGCAAGATGATACGCTTCGGGACTTTCTTTTCGCGCTTTTCGCCCGTCAGCTCGTTCAGCAGCTGCAAGTGGATCATGTTCGTTATTTTGCGCGTGTCCGGCAAAACCTGTTCCGGGCTGCCAAGTCCTGCGAGGAAGAAAACGAAATGATAGCAATAGCGAAGCTTGAGATTCGGGCGGTTTCCACTTACGCTCCATCACCCGCGGGTACATTCGATGGGTTTTGAAGAACGCCTTCAGCTGTTGCGCATCGTTGCGCACCTCGGCCCACCGGTTCGCGTACAGTTTCCACATGTCGCACTCCGAGTCGCGGCGCAGCTTCTCGTTGATCGTGGCGCGATTGAACTTCCGCAGCCCGGCGATCGAGCCAACGATGCGTGACACCGTTTCCTCGTAGCTTACGCTCGGATCCGGATCGAGCGTCACGTGCTCGAGCCGGGCCAGTTTGTCGAGCTCGTTGAACGCACTGGACTGATCCTGGAGCGGATTGTTCCGCAAGTACAGCGTACGTAGGTGGCGAAACAGTTCCACCTTCTCGTTGTGGGGACAATCCTCTGCGAAGCGCACCTCCCTCAAGCCGTTCCCGTTCAGCTGCAGCTCCTCCAGGGCCGGCAAACGGCCCAAATTTTGCAGCGACTCAACGTCGGCGATGGAATTGTTCTGCAGATCCAGAAGCTTCACGCGACTCAGGGCCACAATGTAGGGCGCCTCGTCGTCCACCGCCGCGATGCCGTTCTGCTCCACCGACAGGTACTCGATAGCGGGCCAGAGCCGGGCCAGACGTACCACCTCCGACCACGACCCGAGCGCACAGTTTTTGAGAATGATTTTTCGAATGTTGTGAAACTTTGCCGCTAGCAGTGCGATCTGCTCCTCGTACGGATCGACGAAGCGATTATTGCTGCCAGGGGCCAAGGAAATGGGGAAGGTTAAGTAATGTTCACCAGTCACGAAGCGTTAGGGCCTTACGACAGGTTCAGCTCCTGCAGCGTAGGAATTTGCTCGACGATGCTCCCGATCACGTTCCAGTTCCACAACAGCGTCGACGAAACGTCCAACATTTGCAGGTTGCTGAAACGACTCAGATCGCCGGCCGCATTTACAGGGCTGCAGCACACCGAGACATCCAGCAGGTCGGATAGGTTACTCTGTTTCCCGCCAACCTTCTCCATTCCGACGATCTCAAACAGAGTCGCATGCATTTGCTTCTGCACCTCGCGCAACATCTCCGAATCGATGCGCAGTGTGTCCTTCGTCACGGTGTACTTCTTGGTGATCGCTTGCTCGAGCGTCTCGAATTTGGTGAGCTTCTCGCCACGGATCAACGAGCCTGCGTTGGGTGACCTGAGGGTGACAGAGGAAGCGCAAAAGTGGTAAGAGAATGGAATGCGAGACACGGTGCGCGTCACGCATCATCGCCCGACGGGGTGGCCAAATGCATTGCGTGTGACAAGGTGACTCATCGTCGCCTACCTTGTTTGGAAGTATTGCACCCCGTTCACGGTGCCCGAGTGTTTACCCCGCACAGGATCGTCCCATTCGATGCCAATCCATTCGCCATCCGTGTTCGGAACCTACGGGGGATAACGAGAGTAATGATAAAACACTGCGAACACAAACACGAATGCCCGTGGCGACGGCCTACCTCGCCCACGTAGCGCACGGTTCCAAAATGTTGCCCCACTTTAACGCGAACCCCACGTTCGAGGTGATTTTGTAGGATCATTGTGCCGAAGGGATTGTCTCTATTGGAATACTCTCGTGACAATCGACCCTCCCGCGCACACACAAATGATGGGGTGCAGATGCACTGCGGATAATTCTGTTTTCTTTTTTCCACTTCCTTGAGCACCACGAAAGTTTCACTGTTTGGTGGAGCAATAGCGAGACTGTGCGAAACGACAGATGGTCAGAAATGCAAAACAACGGAACAGTGGATTGCCAAACATGATGTGACGAGGGAGCGAGACAAAGAGATCTGTCGTCTGCTATAAACCTGCGTGCCTAGTGAGTGTGTGAGCAAGATGTTGGGCTTTATGTCTTTAATTTTAGGAGAAATTCAATGGGAAAAAGAATAACAAAAAAGTAGCATTACTTTTCAGATAAGCTGCCGCTCAGGTTATAATCCAAAGTAATTTTCTGTCTTTGTTATTTTTGTGCAATGCCTACTGAGCGCCAACCACTCGAAATTGCTTGTGCTATAAACAAAACCAAACAGTAGCTTCAGCTGTCAAACGGAACCGTCTGACACTTTTTTCGTGTCGCAAACATTTCTCTCCCATGTTGTTTTCTTGAACATTGTGTCTTGCCCGGGATTCATAACTATTTTACTCCATCAACCTATTTGCAACCTGGCACGACGATGGCCAGCGGATTCGTCACTGAAAGCGAGCTGGCCGAAGCGCGTCGGCTCCGGCAGGAAGAGTGGGAAAAAGTGCGAACGGCCGATCAACCAATAGGTAAGTTTGTCGCTGACTTGAACTGAATTATGGCCGCGTTACCGATTGAGTTTCGATCGATCTTTTACCTTCCATCGCCAGAGGCACCGGAACAGGAATACGATGGCCGATCGCTCTACGATCGTCTGCAGGAGCAAAAGTCGAAGAAAGACCTCGAGTTCGAGGAAGCACACAAGTTGAGTAAGACAACCGGCCTTATTTAACCAACACTTGTATCAGACCTAATCGAAACAAATGCACATTTGGCAGAAAATATGATCAAAGGTTTGGACGATGACGAGGTAGAGTTTCTGGACTTGGTGGACAAAAATCGACTAAACGCCGAACGGCAGGCCCAGCTGGAAGAGCGAAAGGAGATGAACGAATTCCGTGCGAAAGTGGCCACACTGCAGGAGAAGCGACTAGACGAGGTACCAGCCAGCAAGGCCAGCGCACCAACCCCCAATAACGACGACCGCTGACCAGTTACCAATGCTTCCCATTGCAGCAAATACAGCAGCAAGTATCGAAACCGAAGCCCGCGAAGCTCCCAGTGAGCAGCGCGCGAATGAGTCAAAAGCAAATTCTAGCCGGAGTTGTAGTGCGCAAGCGGAAGCTGGAAGACGAACCAAAGGGCACCGAACCGGATGCGAAAATGGCGGCCAGTGACGCTAAGGTTACCGCGGGCAGCAACTCGTCCAGCGGTGCCTGCGTAGTGGTGCCGGCCAAAGCTAAACCAACGAACACGGCAATGCGCGTGATTGGCATACTGCCCGGGATGGGGTCGTACGGGAACGACGACGATGACGACTCCGACTCAAACACCAGTTCGGACGATTCCGACATCGATACCTCGCACCCAGGTTTTGACTGGATCGGCCGCAAGATTCAGAAAACGTGCGAGGAAAAATGATGCCCCGCACGGTTGTGGACTTTCTAAAAGCGAAACACCCCGGAACCTTGGAACAGTCCAGGTTAGTTTTCCTCGGTTTCGGGCCCCTGCAGATGAACAATAAATGTCAATAGCTAGGGCGATGTTTGGGGCGTTATTACCCACGATAAGCTTTTCCATAGCGTAAGGTAGGTTTAAATCTTGTTGTTTCACGGTTCTAAATTATGCGTTCTCTAAGCTGAATTCATATGATTAAACTTTGCTTATCGCACAACCAAACGAAAGCCTCCGAGAATTCTCTGTCAAAGCCGAAAGAGTAATAAGAATTACTCTTTAAAACACACTCCACACTTTGAGAAAACTGGGCCAGCTTTTTTTGCTGTACTGGCGTCCACACTAGCAGTTTCTAGCAGCTTCAGTGAGTGAAATGACAGTTCGTTTGTTTTTGTTTTGGTTTGACAGTCCACCATTTCATTCTGTTGCCAAGTTTTGCAGCGAACAGGCTTCTTCGCATAATAAAATGGCTTTTTTAAAACGTAAACTCAAATCTAAATCGCGAAAACTGTGTTTAGTTGGTGCAGCTGTGCTTGTTGCGTACGCTGAGCATTTGCATGCTGAGCATTCGACTGTTGCATCAAGACGTTGTTGGACGCGAGAGCTCTTCGCAGAGGCTTCACAACACGGATTAAGGTTAATCGACCAGCTGTATCTGAACGATGGAATAGGGTTCGGGAATTTCATCCGAATGACCGCAACAGACTTTGAAGTGCTTCTTGGCATGGTTGGAGCCAAAATTGCCGCAAAAGAAACACCATTCCGCCAAACTATTCCTCCGAACATGCGGCTGATTGTTGTACTACATTTTCTGGCGACGGGAAACTCCTACACCAGCTTACAGTCCACGTTTAAAATTTCGAAGCAAATAATTTCCCGGATTGTACCTGAGGTTTGCGCGGCCATACAAGTGGAATGCTGCAAGTTTATAAAGGTTTGTACCAATTTCCTTTACTTCATGTGTGTGTTCAGTGTCATTATCATTTTATGTTAGTGTTAAGAAGTAAATACACAAAACTGGTCTATTTGAGGGTTTTTTTTTCACTCAAATAACGGAGGACTGCTGCTGGCTGATGGTGATGGCTTCGTATCTGCCAGCCGTCTCCATCACACGGAAAATCTCGTATTGCAGCCGCCGCATTTCGGTTTCTGGCCGTTCTCCAGCTTTCCATGGAGACGTACGACCCCAGGATATCGGACCATGTGGGGTTATTATCCGTCTTTAACCCCTCTTCGATCACGTTCAGGCCTTTCCAAAAATTCCTTGTCGGAACGATTATTTTGCCGAAGTGTTTTATGTGCCGTGGGTGGGATGGCGTTGCCTCTTTCTGATGCCGTCAATGTTTGTAATCCCATGTGTGTTGCTTCCATGTTCTGAAAAAATATTATACATTTATATCAACTAACATTCTTTTTTTTCTCCTTATAACTAGACACCGAAATCTCAACATGAATGGAAAGCTGTTGCTGCGGAATTTGAGCGAAAATTGCACTTCCCGCATTGTTTGGGAGCATTGGATGGGAAGCATGTAAAAATTGTGGCACCAACTATTAGTCGCAGCGAGTACTACAATCATAAGAAATGCTTCAGCATAGTTATGATGATTATAGCGGACGCTAATTTCAACATCATATATGCCAACGTGGGAGCCCAGGGTCGATTTTCTGGTGGCGATGTTTTTAAACAAACGACTATGCATCGTAACATCGAAGCAAATACTGCCGGCCTGCCTGAAGACGACCCTTTACCAGGACAATCCAGTCCAACACCGTACGTCCTGGTGGCCGATAAAGCATTTGCTTTATCGAAGCATTTGATGAAGCCCTATCCCGGACATCCAACAGACCAATCACAAATGACATACAACAATCGGCTGTGCAGAGCTCGAATCGTGATTGAAAATGTTTTCGGAATTTTGGCATCAAAGTTTAGGGTTTTCGCTAGCCCAATAGGATTACAGCCGGCAAAAGCGAAACAGGTGGTAAATGCCTGCATTGTCCTGCATAATTTTTTGCTCAGAGACAATGAATCGAGGAGTCATTACTGTCCCGCTGGAAGTATGGACAGCATTCAAGACAACACAGTTTGTCCTGGCTCTTGGCGAAACGATGCAAATGAAATGCTCGAACTTCAAAGTGTGCCACGACAAGTGCCACATAGTGTAAAAGAAATAAGAAATAAATTTAAAGATTATTTTTCCTCACCGGATGGAGAGATCATGTAAATTGGCGTTATTTTGGTTAATTACCCCTACTTGGTTGGTTAAAAATTGCAAGATTTGGATAAAAATATGCATATTTTATGTATAAATATGAATAAAATTGCAAGATTCATATTTTCTTATTTCACTCATTTTATTTTTGGTTCGCTTTATTCAATTGTTTCGCGAAAAATTACAGTTGTTACTGATGTTCAACGGAACAATGAATGAATAAAGTGACAGTTGTTTGACTTCGAATTTCGAATTTCGAAATGAACAAGAACGAGAACAACAAGAAAACAAGAAAAAAAACATCGACCATCTCGCTCTAGCGTCATGCTGTCCTGTTCGGCGCTTGGTCAGTTTCGGTAAAGAAAGGTCAAGTTCAAAAGTCAGGTTTGTATTTCTTCTAGTTCTTAGTTTTCTTCTTATTTTTTAAATTTTCGATAGAGCCCGGGAACGCAGAAAAATGCAGAGCCAGACAGACAGACAGAGAAAGAAAGAGTTGAAGAAAAAAAATCAAGTGAACGGTTGTGTTTCGGTTTCGTGTTTCGTTCGGGCTGCTATTTGCATATTTTTGCTAATATTTGCGTAATGTATGATTGATTTCCATAGATGTGATAGATAATTTCCCACCAGACAAATCGAAGAACCAATTTCCGATTCCGTGTTGATCCGAGTTCACCGCTTCCAATTGGATCCTCGCACCTCTTGTGTGTTGTTTTTGAAGACCTTCGTCCGAGAGTGTTTGTGTTTTGTTGTGCTGTTATTGTTCCAGAGTCCCCTGGTATCTTGAATTGTGTCCCGTGTCGCTTCAGCGTGCGTGTGTATTATTATTGGCCAACCGACACTGTGTGTCAGTGTATGAGTCACTGTGTAACCAGCAAGCGCGCGTGTCGATGGTCGTCGTCATTCCCTGCGATCCCGTTTTCTCTCCAGAGGTTTGTGGTTCCCGGAAGCTGCCAGAGCTGGTGATGTGCGTGGTGCTGCTGTAGTGTTTCTATTGTTTCCCTTTCGTCGTTGTTACTCGCAAAGGCTCTTGGCGTACGCAACGGCACTGCGCTTCTTCCGTCATCTGTTGTGGGCCCCCGCATTGGGTTCGGTGCGTGTGTGTGTGTGTGTCTTACGCTATACGTGTGAAAAATGTAAACCAGCATTCCGGTGTGGCAACGCCTATCAACTGTGCGGTGAGCTTGACATGTGGGAAGAAAAAATCGATGCAGGAAAGGATGCAATGCTGGTGGGTGCAATTGCGAACGTCGTCCCGAAGAGGTCCCGTGTCGTGAGGCAGAGAGGTGGTGTGTCTGGTTTGCCCTTTGGCCAGCTCTCCAGCTCTGTGCACCCCGTGGCGAGAGAGAGAGAGAGAGACCCAGTCAGCGTGCGGTCCCGTTCTCCCGTGTGCACTAGTGTTGGTTTGGTGGTTTAGTGGCAGAGAGTAAACCGCTGATGATGATGATGATGATGCGATTGGCTTTGGAAGGTTCCGTTGGAGAAGCTTTAATTCGTCGTGTGTTGTGTGCAAAAGTAGTAGGCGCAGCGCATGTGTGTGTGTGTGTGAGAGAGAGATAGAGAGAGTTAGCAGCAGATGTGGAGGAGCACAAAACACACACAGATGGCCGAAAAGGGAGGCTTCTCTCGCCACCGGAGACCGTTCCCGTCGCCGAGTTCGTTGTGTACGCCGATGGCCGATGGCCGTCATTGTTGCCAATCGAATTGTGCCGAGCTCTAGCCGCTCTGGAATCCTAGTCCCCGTTTCACGCACTTCGCCGCTGTATTGTAGTCCGTGTCACGACGCTGGGTGAGCAATAGTTGAGTCCAACCCTGCTCAGTAGTGGACCATGTGTTCCGTTTGTTGTGTGTTCGCGGCACGCAAAATGTCTCCGGCCGCAGTATGGCCGAACAATCAGCATAAACTTCTCTTCGCCCGGATCGGATGCGATGCCAATGCGCGCTGCTGGACAGATAGTGTGCGAGAGCGAGCGAAAGCCAATCGCTGAGAGGCGGTCAGAGTGAGATAGAGCGCCAGTGAGTGATTGTGGTTGCAGCAGCAGGCGAAAGATGTGTCTGCGCCTGCTGCGAACGGCAAAAACAGGGTGCATGCGTGTGTGTCCCGTCTTAAGCGGGCACCTGTGGTAGGGTGTGAGTGTCGCAATCCGTGCGTAAAACTTTGGCCGCTGCGTGTGTGTGTGTGTGTGGCGGCAACGTGTGGGAATGCGTTGACGTTGGGTTTCACCGCCGCCGCCACCGCCAACACTCTTCGTCATTGTCGCCACCATTCGTCACAAACACAACCGCACGGGTCGGTCGCACACCAATCGCCCCATCATCCTTTGTCAGCGGACCGTGTTTGCAGATCGCCTCCGCCGCCGGAGAAACTCGCGTTTACTTGGAACGTGACGTGGGCGTGTAGTTGTGTGCCGCTCCGAAAGATCACACGCAAGTCGGCGTCGGAAGGAAGTCATATTTGCTTCCGCCGCGATCTACGTTTGTGAATGGCGGTTTTTGG
Source organism: Anopheles cruzii (assembly GCF_943734635.1). Lineage (NCBI taxonomy): Eukaryota > Metazoa > Arthropoda > Insecta > Diptera > Culicidae > Anopheles > Anopheles cruzii. The sequence continues at coordinate 18,225,729 of NC_069144.1, forward strand.
GAGACGCATTGCCACCTTTTTGTAAAACTCTACTCTTCATCACATTTTTAGACAACATCCACCTCTCGCTGAATGAAAACAGGAAGCGGTGTGACTGAAGCGCGTACGAGGAACGCAAACTCCAACGCATGCACACACACACAGGCGCGCGGGCGGTATCCATGTTGACCACACACACACCCACGGCCGAGGGCCGATCACGGGCCCTTTTTCCTTTTAATTGTAAAAAAAACTTATCCCGGTTTACGCGATGCCCGTTCTCCGGGCGGCGGTTATGTTTGGAAGCGAACTCCACTCTTTGCCTCTCTAATAGCCGCAGGTTTCGCCACCCTAGGAAACGCGATTCGATCGCGAGTTTAGCATACAAAGGAACATATCGCTGGCCGCTGACTTCCACCGGTGTGGAATCAAATCATTAATTAAACCTTTTCTGATCGCCGCCACTTCCTTCGATCGCCTTGAACTAGAATAATGAGTTTGAGCGCAAAAAGCAGACCGCTGCTGTTTTCCCCCCGAAGCGTAGAAAATAGAACATTTTCACACAATTAGCGGCCTATAATCGATCGGAGCTGGGCGCCATGCCCCATGGTCGGTCGGTGAGAAGAAAATTAATTCCATAAAAGCTCATTGTGCTGGGAAACGGAATGTGCGCACATATCGCCGCCACCTACGATCGTCGATGGTTGGTTGTTAAGAGCTAACGCTACCAAGGGGCGGGCTGCTTAGACCAGGCGAAAACGTCTCGCCCCGTTGTGTGAGCATGAAACGCATCACATCTACACACAGACGTGACTTGGTTGATGGTGTGCGACAGTGATCCGTCAGTGTGTGTTGGAGAGGGGTATGCAAATTGGATAGATTTAGTACCCACGGAACCGGAAGCAGGAAACAAGTCACCACAAACCCCGTTCTTGTGTAAGCGAACGATTCTTAGACTGGATTGTGATGGAATCGAAGCACCTAGCTGGAGTTGCAAGCGGCGCAGGATGTAGGATCATCCTTGATCCAAAGATAAGATATACACGATTCGCTTTTTAATCGATATTTTCTATTTGCAGCAAAAGCCTACTTCTGTCGGGTTCGCCAAAGCGCCCTGAGACCTTCCTCCCCCATCCAGGTCGGGTCACGACGCCTCGGAGGGGCGGGCGATGCGATAAAGCTATCAGATTTCACCTCGCCATTGCGAGATGTGCCCCTTCCCTTGTGGAAGGGGGTAATGTTGCCGCCCTCCGCACGTGGAAAAGAAATCCGTGTCCGTTGTGGCCGTCGGTCGTCTCTCCGATTCGCAAACTCGCTGTAGCGCACGCTGTTGTGTTGTGTGTAGCCCTCAACATAGAAAAGGAAATAGGGGCACACCACCAAGAGGCACCCCCGGCTCCGCTCCGGTGCCCTACCGCGTGGATCCGGGCGGCTAATTGATAAGACTATCATTGCGGTTCGCGGCCTCTCTCCTCGCGGTGGCCAAAGGGTGGTAGCATACAGTAGCGGAGGAACATAGCAAAGGAAAAGAAACACAAATAAACACCACGCATCACTGTGTAGGCCTTGATCTGCTGCTGTTGCTGTTGATGGTGGTGGTATTGGTATTGGTGGCTGTTGCTCGCGCGCTGCTTGTGTGCATCACTTTAGCCTTGGAAATTATGGGGTTAAAAACATTAAATTAGATTAGATGCCGGCAGCCTCACCCGACGCATCATTTTCTTCTTCTTCTCCTCCCATTTCGGGGTCGTCGGCCATTTGTGGAAATTATTATCCATCTCTGTCCCGCTCACTCGTCTTATCGTGTGCGTCTCCATCGACCTGGGGGCAGTTGTTGGCGCGATCATCGACAGGGGGATTTTAAATGTTGGCGATTTTGCTTTCTGCGTGGGGCGGCCGGTCAGCCAAACGCTGCTGGTGGGAAGCTGCTGGTAACGGCAAAGGTGAAAGTATGCTGGCGAAGCTTTGAAGAGAGAGCGAGCGAGAGAAAACAGGAGGGAAAGATGGCAACGTGATATTATGCACCGCGTGCCGATAAAGAGAAAGAGTCGCCCGGTGCGCGGTGCGGTGTGAATGAGGTTGGTAAATAAAGCCATTGATCTCGTACCGGCCGCGCCGAGACGACCGGGCTGGGGCTGGAGAAGGGGAGGACTACAACGTCAACGCATGCCACCACCATCATCATCATCAAGCTGTGCGCGGTACATTCCATCATCATCTTCCACCGACGAACGGCGGCGGTCGGTGTGGTGTGTGTATTGTTTTCGACCGAGAGGGAAATATGGAATGGAAAGTGATACCGTTAATGATGAAAATTGTGTTGCTGATTGGCAGGAGTGGGGTGTGAAAAATTAAATGTGAAAATTCGAAAATTAAAGCTGGCAGAAGAGTCAAACAACATAATTAAACAGCTCGGGAAGTGGTAGAGGGAAAAAGGAAAAGCGACGGGAAGTGATCGAGTGAGTTGGCTGTGAGTTCGTGTGAATCGAAGTGACCGGTGAGAAAGCGGTGACACACAGTGAGTGATTCGTTTACAAAACAAGCTGCAGCACTTCCGAACGCGTGGCCGTTTGAGGCCAGCTGTCATAAAGATTGATTTGTTTACATTGTGTTTTGCTGTGTGTTTTTGTTTCCCTAATTTTCACCTTTACCTCTTCCGCCTTGGGTCCAGTAGCAGCAGCAGCTAGTAGCCAGCAGCAGCCCCGGATACCCGGAAATGTGTGTGTGATTTGTACGTAACAATAGTGCGAAGTGAATGTGTGCGTGGAGAGGAAAAACCCAGCAACGCGCCAGCATCCGCGCCGACCCCAAGAGCCGGCTCTGTCCGGTTCAGTCGTTCGCAAACGAAACAGGATCCTTCTTAGCTCGGTGAAACTCGGTGCGCTGTGTGTGTGTTGGTGTTGGTGGAGGAGCTTCGACAGTTGGGTCTTCCGTGACCTCCATTCTCTCCAGCATATCGCGACACATCCATCCGAGCGCGATTGGCAACCCGCGCCGATCGCGGCGCCGCCGAAGGTGGACCGGAAGTTAACCCCCCGGGGACCCCGAATGAGTCGGCGCCGGGCTGGAAGCCATCAATAGCGATCGGCGTCGCCCGGTTGCGCAAATCCCGGCTGCTCGCGGACAAAACATCGGCTACGTGGCGCACGTAGCGGCACAACGTGACCCGTACGACCCCAGTAACAAGACGCAGAGGAGGAGGGCGGGGGCACGTGCGAGGCGTGTGAGCTCCTCGGCCTCGGTCGTGTCCTTATTTGCGCTTCATGGATAACAATCACCCCAACGACGGACCGCCTGAAAGGTACGCTCTTTTGCAGAGTTTTTTGGGTTGTGTTCATTCCCACGCATGTCCCCTCGGTTCCATTCCTGTTCCTTGCTCTCGGAAAATGTCCTTCTCCTGGCACCAATGGGTAGAAAGCTGCAATTGCACCGACACCTTTACTACTACTACGACGGGCTAGTGATTTTGCTTTTAATTTAGAATGTTCATGGTGTGCCTTAAATTGCGCCCCTGTTTGTTGCCTTTTTTCGGTTGAATGCGCTTGATCGGATGCTTTAGGTGAAAATGCTGCGCTGATGCTTTGCGTGTAACTGTGTTTAACCAAACGGAAACGACCCATTCTAGGAAATAGTTCAATAACAAATGGTGCGTGCCCTCTTCACTAGGCTATTTGCTCGGTTTTTCTGTGGTACACTTTTGACGCCGCACTACTAACGACCTTTGGCAGGTTCGATAAACAACGAAATTTTATTTAAAAAATATATACGATGCAGAGCCGTGTATTAGGTAGTAGCATGCAAATTGGATAAAAAATTATGTGAAATTTTCATCCACAGCAATTCTGAATGACTTCGGTCTTGTGGTCGGTCGCCCAGGCCTTTCATGGTATTCTAAGTCCTCATGATTCTCCTAAAATCGCTTATACCACACGAAAACTCTTGCTCTACTGATCACCATAAGCTTTATTGGCAGTTTGTTCCATGTTTAGTTTTTTACATGCTGTTAGTAATACATAAACGCGCACAACTGTTTAATCTGTCATCCGATTGGCATGAAGGTGCGTTTGAATGAGAAAGAACGTACCTTTCAAACTACCTTACTAACTAATAGATATGACTGGATCTGATATTAAAATAAAATAAAATATCGTTGTTTATCGAACATACTGTGTGTGTTTAATACTTTGACGTAGGCCCAGCAAGCAACTCAACATAATCCATTGTGAAACGCTGACGATAAAGCTCGCCAATCACACACCAAACAAACTCATATCCGCGATAACACCTAGGTAATTGTGCAAATTGTGATATGTTTCCCCTTAGTCAATCAATCGGCTTTTCGTCGCAAGGGGAACGCACTGCGATAAGATACCAGCGAAAAAATATGGTTTCTTTAAAAGGGTCTGTCTTGTTTCACTCTCCGGGATCCGTGGACACTAAAGGGAGTCACATTCTATTTTTGATGCATGAAACACAATCCGATTCAGATCCGCTTCCTACTAACAATGATCGCTGAACGAAAGCGTTGATTAAATTCGAATTCAAGAAAGCACAATCGCTGCTGGTACACACATAAATTTATTCGACCCTAACGAATCGCGCCACGACGACGTTGTTTATGTTTCGAAAGAGGTCCACAACCCAAAAAGCCAGTTAGTAGCCATCGTAAGCTGTCGAGCTTATCCGATTCACAGTTACAGTCCATGGTCCTCAGGGATTTCTCGGTAAAGCTATCATGCGACTTCGTTTCGCTATTGTACAATCCGAAATGATGGAGCCAAATTTTAACAATGATTTGGCATTTAGCTAATGTCATTCGAGTCACTTAGCAGAGTTGTCGTCAATTTTTTTTTAACATGAGAGGAGATTAAAAATGTTTCAAAAACTCCCGTCAAAAGCTTCCGTTTTGATGAAGTTTTTACTGAAACCCTCAACAAGAAAAGCACAATTTGTCCCTCGTGTATGGGCTTATCTTGCCAGGAACACCAGTGTTGAGTCGATGAGAAAAAAAGTCAACCATCGTAAGAGGTACTTCTTAAAAAAACAGTTTCCACATAAGGGGAAGCAGTCTCAAAACAACAAACAACACGCCACAAAGGGAAGTCAAAGGTTACATGACAAAGGCGTTGTTGAAATGATAGAAAGCGTTTGAAATACGATTTCATGCTTCCGGCACAGAAACAGAAAAAAACATTTGCGCACAAATAGAAAACGATCGCCGATCGTTTTTGCGACACTTTTTTGTCACTCAGTGCAGACAGACGGAAGATTCATCGGTGGTGCCAAAAAGGATGACATTGGACTCGCTATATTGCCATGTTTGGCCGCATGTTCCTTAAATATTGTGATAAAATCGAACATTCTAATTTATGCTCTCCGATCGGACCACATATTAGAGGATGGAAAATAGTTGCTGTCCCGTGTGTGTTTGTTCCATGACGGAACAATGATTGCTCACCCACGGCATGAGTCACTGGTGTTTGCTTCATCAACATAAACACAGTGCCCGCCGAAGGTGAGAGACGGCGGTGTTGTGGTCATTGTGATTTTTTGCCACCTTCATTTTTGCCTTCAACCCACCCTTGGACAGCTGTGGCCGAACCAGTCCACACATCATCATCATCATCAGCATCAGCATCATCGCATCATCGTGATCTCATCGCTCTGAGCGTGCGTTTCTTCCTGAGCCCCACCGCCGTCTCGTCGTTGACGTGTCAGCCCTCACTGGGCGCGACACACGTGAGAGGAAGTGGCAGCGGCGGCGGCCCCATTTCACGACCAATCTCTGTCGGATTACAGGCTCTGACAGAACAATTTCCATCAGCGGCCCCGACACAATGGTGCTCACGAAGCGCGCAAAAAGGAGCCACCGCCGCCGCCGTCGTCGGCGAGGGTTTTGAAATGAATATGTTCCCCGATGAAACGTCGGGGTCGTGTCGCTGCCGCGCCCGGCGAGGCGGCACCGACTGAAAAGTGCAGCGCCTGGCGAACGTGATTAAAACCCACAGCCGGCAGCGCGAGTGGCCAGAGTGTCACAAAGCTTACCGCGGGCGCGCTCGCGCATGTGTTAATCGATTGTCGCGGCGGTGTGGCGCGCGATGGGTTACATTGAAAATTAATTAGCAACACCGGGAACGAGGCACGGGCGTCGCGGGCAGGGGGGGTATCAGCTCCGGCCCGACGAACGGTGCTAGGACTCCGTGTCCTCCGTGACCACCTGCGCCAAGAGGGTGTTGTGTCGTGTCCAGTTATCGGCCAGAGGAACCTTGCAGTTGTTTCACTAATTTGAATGTTAACTTTACTATCGGTTCCCTTTACATTTCTCAAACCATCCTTCGAAAACAGACCTTGTCCAGTTGACAATTTTTCTATGGCCAAAGGGCATTTTTGTGTTTTGACCCTCGGGAGCGAGATTATGTTTCGTTCGTTTGAAGCTGGTTTTCAAGGTTTTCAATCGGTTAATTAATTTTGGTACTAAACACATTTTTATGTGACGTCGATTTTCACTTGGAGTAGTTTACCATTCTATCCCAAAAGGCTATTTTACTCAGAACATAATAAAGAAAATGTTGGGGATCTGCACGACAACATTTGGGTTTGGAAAATGGATTATTTAGTTATTGCCGAAGAGAACTTATTGCGAATTCTGTGAACTACACCTTTACTTGTCCGAGCTGCGACATTTAGAACACAGCAAAATGACAATGCTGTGATGAATTGTGATCGTGATCATCTCATAACAGTGTGATGAATAGCTCTAAATCGTAAGATGGCCTGCAACGATAGTTCTGACAAATATTGCACAGCACGGCAAAAACTCGCGGAGAGGTTCCAATATCGGTGTCCTGTCCGGAAGTCCCGGAGTCCAATTGTCCAGCTATAGTATCAACAATGCTATTACTCTCATCTCATTCTCATCTGTCTGGACCCGAGGTTTAAGAAAGTATCTAATTAATACTGGACCAAAGGAAGAAAGATATAAGATTCACACATAAATGGCTTGTGATTGAGCCTCATTCACACAGCAGCAGCAGCAGCAACACCCATCTGTGATGGCCAACTCAAATAGCAGAGCACAACCCAGTATCTTGACGCGGTTTAAATTATTTGTAAACATTAGTGCGTGCTTGGTAGGAAATCTCTAAACCGCACTGGGTACCGGGCAATAATCGTTCCCGACTCTCCCGCTCTGCTTCGCAACCCACAACCTTTCGTGCCCTGTGCCCTAATTGTATGCAACCCCGCCAACAAACCAACCGACCCTCCATCCGCCGAGTTGCACTTCTCTCTGCCAGCAGACTGCATTAATCTACCCTCCGCGACGACGACAACGAGTGTGAGCTAAGTTTTCCCTTGTTGACGACTGCGCCGTTTGCAAAACGATCTCCAGCCAGAGCTTCCTTCGCTTAGCGGGAGTTCCACCAGCACACACGACACACGAATGGGTCGGTCACTTAACCGACCCAACAGCAGTAACAAACGGCCGTCTCCGTCGTCGCGCCCGCTGTGTTATTATTGTTTTCGTTTTACAACTTCCCGCGGCCGAGCCGCCATCTTGTTATCTTTTGCGCTACAGAAGCGCGGCGCGGCGCGCGTGCAAACGCGACGATGGCGACGGCGGCGGCGGCCACAAAGCGAAACCCTTTCCGTCGCGGGTGTCATATGTTGTCGCGCCATCGCCCACAAGCACCTACTTCGGCAGGGGGAAACGGAGCAGTTGGTCCTGGTCCCGGTTCTTGGTTGGTTTGTTGTGTACCGTCTATTGCGCGACCTCTTCCTAATTTGCCCAGCGCTGGTTAGCGACCGCTGGTGCTAGCCGACCGCTGGAGTTGACTCATTCTGCCGCGATCTACGTGATTGACAGGGGTTGAGGGAGAGAGAGGGGTAGAGCCTCTACAACCTCTACATTACATGGTCCTCATAGTTTTAATCGTTATGATCTAAATAGCGAACCCGGTGCCCTTCTTTGTCCTCAAAGTTATCTTTTTGTCCGTATAAATTAAAGGCGCTTCCGACCATTTGACATATGATTTTGACAGTTTCGGCAGATGTCGAAACGAGCTGTTGCCCCAGCTGACGGCGTTGCTTAATTGCCGTTGACTAGTTGAACTTTAGCTGCAACGAAGTTGGCCGCGGACCTGCTGTTAATCTTCGTACATGCAAAAGGTACATTGCGTCCGAATGACAGCTGTACGTCAAATCGCGCATCGATTAACTCGTATAGTTCGAATATCTTAAACCCATCCGAACGACACAATATTTTGTCTTCAAACGTTCGTTTAAAGATCTACAGTGAAGCTTCATTTGGTCAGATGAGGCCATGGATAGACCTTAAATACTCTGCGGCTATATTTTTGATACGGAAAAAGGCGGTGACAATTACCTTGCCGGCATCGTCGCCGACCTCTTTCGCCATCTGTCAAAATGTTCGGCCGGACCGTGACAATTCCATTGCTTGAATTTTTACATGCGCCATTCGCAAAATGCACCCTAAAAGGGAAGCGAAAATTTATTTAAACGTTACGCGTAAAGAAAAGGATACCAGAAGTAAACATTTTTTTAACCTCACTTTCACGATTTTTAGACATAATGATTGAACATTTCAACATAAAGCTGTGTCCTTTAAAGCCCGCTCGATTTCTCAGGGGAATGCTGTTGCTCTCCGTCTGGGCGAGAAGTTCTGTTTGTAAACCCCTGGTCGGAACCTGGCCATTACACAGATTCCCGGATTCCCCGGACACAAACGAGCAGCCAGATCGCCAAATCTCCGGTCTCCATTTCATTAAAGTGAGGTAGTAGTTGCTTCACAAAAACAAAAAGAAACGGGTCACCGACATTTATTACGGGAGTGTTGTCCTTTGGGGCCTGCGGGACCGGATGGTTCTAATACCCCACACCCCAACGGAGCAAAGGATCCCTGTTTTTAGTGCCCATTCCGGGGTGACAAATGGAGGGCCACGTCCTTCCCGCGGCAGAGGACGTGGGTTGCATATAGACTGCGGACCGGGCGGCCCGGTGTCGGGGTTCGTTGGATCGACCGTTTATTAGTCGGGTCGATGACGACGACGACGGCGACGACCACTCCACCAATGGCGGTGAGAGCTCGTTAGTGTATTGATACACCCCGTCCCCGGCCAGTCGGCCACCATATTATCGGAGCCACACCCTCGTTGGTGGACCTGCAAAAAAACAGTGGACACAGGCAACGCCGCCACCGAGCGAAAGGAACTCGACCCGGTCCTGTGTGTCCTGTTGAGACGGGGGTCGGTTCGCCGACGATTACCTTCGCGGCGAAGATAAGTTGCGCGGTAACGGCGCCGCTGGTCTGGAAGGATCGATCCGATTGGATGGAGGCGCATGTGCCGTCGTCCCGTGGCACGTTTGGTAAAAGGACGACGAATAACCAGAGGCTCGCCCTCCTGCCAGAGAGAGTTATGTTTAGAACTGGTTCGTGTCGGTCACAAATTTGAGGTTGGATCACTGGACGGGATGAATGTCCTTGGCTTAGATGTAGCTATGTCTCAAAATAGGTTTTTTTTGCGACCGGAATTCTGGAATTTAAGGCACGACCGCAAATCGTAACTAACTCTAGTAGGAGGGAGACAACATACACAGCCAGCCGGGCCGACATTACACAGTCCGTTACTCTCCGTTACGGTCGTCGCGATCGTGTTACGCTCATTACGATGGGGCGTCACGTGGGCCGCGCGCAGCCAACCTTACGCTCCAGTGCGCAAATTATGGAAGCAGTCACGCCGCGCTTTTCTTAGTTTTCGGTTGGGTCCCAGACAAAAATGGCTGAAACAACGCCGCGAACAGTAGCGCCCGCGTAACGCTCTGAACGTCTTTTGACCTTTTTTCCCTCTTGACCACTTTAAGTTGACCGCTCATTGATAGTGGTTGTGCCACCCTCAGTTAGCACCGTTTCCCCGATTCCCTTTCCGAGAGAAGTGGAGTAATGTTCGGAATTACTTTAAACATTAGTTGGAGCTCTCTGTAAGTTGCGTATAATCCAGGAACTTTTTGATACGGATCGTTTTAATTGGTGACTTTTTAATATTAATGAATCGACACTGTTTGTGGTTCTTCTGGGCAACCAATTGTCGTGTCACGTTCAACAACGTTAGAAGCTACCATTTAAGCTCAATTAAGAATTACAGATTTATAGTTAACATCAACAAGCGACAGCACTTTTGGCATTTGGGGTCGTGTTTATCCTCCCCGTCATAACGGCCATAAACTAAAATGACCAAACACTTCCGCGGTTTGCTCGAAAGAACGAAGAAGCTCCACAGTGTGTGGTGACCCTGAGGACGCACGAGTTATGTCCACTTGACCTGCTGACCCTGCGCACGGGAAGAAAAGGTGCAGAGAGAACAGGCCACATCATCAGCAGCACCACCCTCGGCAGTGGATTAGAGAGCAAACTTTAGCGCCCGATGGCGTCATCCGTTTAGACGTGCCGTTGCGTTGTGCAGCGCGTGGTGTGTAACAACTGCATGCCACACACACACA